>NC_029516.1:173741715-173754344 GCF_001577835.2 Coturnix japonica
ACGAACGCAGTTCTGATCCACCTGGAGAAGGCTGTTCTTCAGGGTACCTGAGTGATCCTTAAGGCAAAGAAAGGACATGAAGTTAGAGATGCAAAATGTTCCCATCTGGACTATAAGCATGCACTTGTATCTAACAAATAACCCCGAATTTAATGTGTTTTAAATGCATCTTCATACAGGTTTGACACGCTCTGGCCAGAAACTTGAAAGACTGCAGGAAAAACAAGTAGCAATATCCATTTCAGTACAGAAAATAGGCTAGAATAGAAGGTAATATCAGTGTGCCTGGATACAACTGCAAGAAGCCCTGTTTGTATATTCCTTACCTGCCTCAACAGGCTGTTCCCATATAGAAGGTGTTGAAATGCAGAGTTACGTGCCAACACCTACAAGGCTGTAAGAGCCACAGGCCACACAGCACACATCCCTTTCTGCCAAATGTAAAGGCACAAAGGCTTTATTTCTGAGCTGCTTTAAGGGGAAAGAAAAAAGGAGATGCAGGGTTTCTACCTGTGCTGATACAGACTATATACTCTAAAGAAAGAGCTTTACAAAGGTCTTAATAGTTGATTGTTGAACAGAGCTGCAGCTCAGTAAACCCTGAAGAACGTAACTCACTCTTCTGTCCATCCTAATCCTGCTAAATGCTTTGAGTTACATAGAGCTGTATCGACCAGCTCTACTGTTACTTCTTTAAGGAATCAACAGCCAGTTGGTCATTGAGTGGAAGCCATCCCTGCTTCCCTAAATGCATTTGATATGACTGCAAGAACAAAGAACGAGTGTTATGGGTTGGGAGCAAAAAGCATTTGAGGGCTGGAAGAAAATCTGAAAGCCAGGGAGGGAAACAGAGGAGAAAGATGGTTTTAAATCACTACAACACTATCAAAATAAGCAAAGCCTTGAACAAAAGCAGAAGTTGGAGGTACGACTCTATGGGGAGAGAAAAATAATGGTGGCAGCACTTTATGTTCCTGTCCTATTTCAGATCGTTCTACTGCAGTAGATTCCAGGCTCCCACCTCTTTTATCACAAAGGAGATGTTAAGACAGGAGATAGGAACATGTATCTTATGGATTGAGTCATGTTCAGCTGTAAATCTAGAACATGTTGTGAAACAAAGGTGAGGAAAGGCATCATATGCAGATTCTATAGGAACACAGACACAATTGACAAGAATCCCCTCCTAAAGGTTTTAGGTAGAGCTAATATACCCACCAAAGTGAGGCTGTTTCCTATTCAGGATACCTAGCATTAAAACTAGAGATCAGATGTTAAGAACGGAAATATTCCTCAGGTACACACACGGCTTCTGAAAGCTACAGGAAGAGTTAATGCCAATTAAACAAGTCAACAATATCCTCACCTTCTGTTCATACGAAGCTCCATAATAACCATCATTGAGACCAAAAATGATCTCGTTTGGGTTTCTTGCATGTATCTGTAAGAAAACAAATGGTTTTCAGGTCAAATTCCTATGGCTTTACACTGCAGTTGAGCATAAATCACTGTATCTGATGATGAAATACTGAGGATGAAATGCAGTTTTTCAGCACCTATAAGTAGAGAAGCAGAAGAAACCCAAAAGCAAACTGAATTTAACCACAGAAAAGCTTTTGTTTCACAGCTTTCAGATCTGTTGCTGAGTACATTCAGCCACATACATTGGAATGAGAAAGAGTGGCCAGAGCTTCTTTCCTGTTGGAAGGAGCTGGCAGCTGCTACCAAGACCAACACACATTAACAACCTGTATGAGCTCATCTAGCTGTTACAATTCTTTAAACCAGAAGTAGAGGAAAACCTGTTCTTGCATTACCTGCTGTCCCAAGTACTTTAATCCATCCAGATTGACCTTCCATTCGATCAGAAGCTGGAAATGCTCCTTCTTGCCACCCCAGATCCTCACAACGAAACACGAGACAGATGTATCGAGACGATCAGGCATTATTCCAAAGTCCAAACTCCTCCAGGTTGGATTCTGTTGGTATTCAAAGGGAGATGAGAAGAACAGAAGCTGACAGTCCTGACCTCAAAGCATGATACCAGAATGTAGCACTTTATGTCAAACAAGGGTTTTAACACAAAGGCATTTCATCATGAGTGGCAGCTGTTTCAGCTATTAAGGAGCTATTAAAGACTCTTAAGAGCTATTAAAGCCTCTGTACAATTACTTCATTAACTGAGTTTAGCCAAATCAAGAACTTATAATGTGGAAAATAACTTTGCTTTACAACTTCGCTTCTGAAAACCAAAGAACAGCTTTCATTGCAAAAACTGAACTGAAGCTCTGATCTATTCCCTGATAATTAAGTTGGTACAACTACAACTTATTTACAGGTTTATTCACATTCTCCTCCTCCTCGACTGATGCTGATGGCAGCCCTCAAATGACAGCCCCGCTTCACAAAGCACTCCAAGAACTGGTTCACCTCTGATAACACTCCAACTAAGGCTTTAAAGGATCTTATGCAACTGGCCCATGCTACAACCAAACCAAGTCAATCCAACACTACTGGTGGTAACAGCCAGTTCTTCAAAGCACTTAGAGCCCAGAGCGCTGCAAGTGATGGCGGTTCCACCTCCAGATGTGGACGTGAACAAGTCTGTTGAGCAGGTTTCCAAACTGCCTTGCCCAACACTTGCAACATCCAGCTCACATGCATGTATCCTATTACTACCCATCTCAGTAGTAATAAACTCTTCAGTTCTGGTTCTTTTACAGATCTGAATTTACAAACCAACACGTGGTGACCCTGGGAGGGTTCAGTCCCATGCGCAGAGGTACCAACTGATCTTTGATCCACAGCTGTTCTGAACTCACTGTTCCAACTGTTGTGAACAGAATCTGAGAAGGAGGAGGAGAATGTGATGCTCCTAAAAGGGGTGAAGGGTTTAAATCCATGTTTAAGAGTCACAGGGTGAAGCTGAAGAATTTATCTCCTGTGGCAAACGCATAACGTCAAAAGAGAAGAGTTTCCTTTCCTTTTTATATGGTAACAACTTACCAGAGAATTCTTGATCACTTCGCTCTTATAAAATTCTAAGGGGGAAAAAAATGAGAGGAAGACACTTTAAGATTAGGTTAAACACTAATAAAAAGCTTAAATATTTGAAACAAAAAGCCAAAACAAGTCACACTCTTGAAATACAAATGCTAACGGGGTCTAGTTGGTTGGGAACAGATTGCTAAGAACGACCTCAAAGTGCAGCCAACTCTATTAAGCAAGAGAACTCATTGAATTATTAGAAGTCATTATGAAGATTTCATTTTAAACCCAAGATGTTCCTGTGCCTTTGGTTTCTGGGAAAAGAATGTGGGCCGGTAAGTGACAGGATGTGGTTGCCACTTCCCACTTGTTATTTAACATCATCCTGGAGGAGGGCAGGAGGGATAAAGTGGTTGTAATACTTCCCTGAAGAGCAAGGGAGGCCTCTCCCAGATGCTTAGAAGAGAAACTCAGAGGTGCCAACAACTCTGGACTTCAATGGACACACAGACCTCAGCTCTCCCAGCCCAAAGAAGAGCACGAAGTCTTTAAGCAGACAGAGGCTGAAGCACAGACTTCCTAGAAAACCCCTAAGTTTACTAAAATGAAGGGAAAAATCTTCTGACAACCCGGAATATTCCCATTCCAGGTTCAAACCACCATCACAGAAGCCCATACAGCAGGTTCAAGTTAGACACCCTTCAGGCAGAGACCTCAAAAAAGCTGAAAATAAAGCCTGGGTGTAACAAAATTCACTTTCAAAGCTCCAACTGTTGATAGACCCAAAGAGAAGATAAAAATCTCCTCACCGTAACGAGGAGCTATTGATTGCAATGGAAAACAAAGCATTAGAAATGAGTTCTAACATCCAGAGGTGTCGAAAGCAGAACTTGGGAAAGCATCAATGGAATCAAGCACTGGCTTATGCTCAATAAAATAACTGATGTCCAGAATTTCACAGGGAAGCTGAAGCTTCTAAGTTTCTACATCACTTTAAGTTACTGGCTGGGAGAAAGGAGAGCAACAAAACCAGGTTTACTTAAGAGACTCTACCAAAGCTGCTGTTTATTTGCTTTACTTCCTTGCCTTCTTCTTTTTAGGAAGTTGAGAAAACTAAAGGATGCTCTTCTGCTGTTTGTATAAATGATTCAAACAGTGGCAGCAGGTTGTTGAGGCAAGAAAGAATATCAAGTCAGTGTCCTAAAGGAGTCCTTAGTGAAGAAGGTGATAGGAAAGCTGGTGTACCTTTGTATATCCTGGTGTTATCACACAGGTGCAGAGTGAAGTACGTGTCCAGGAGGCGATACCCATTCTTGTTGATGATGTTCCGCGCAGCAATGTTCCGAAGGTGACGAAGCCGGCGCTAAAAAACACAAGACAATCACAAATAGTTTAAGGAACTTACATTGAGATGAAGCTTTGCTTATTATGGAAGCACCTACATGGGTTTTCAAAGCCCTGTTGTCCAAAAACCGCCAGAGAATGAACTATTGTGGCTGAAAATGAGCATTTGGTTAAGTCATCATGAGCTGCCTGGATGAGCTGCATGAGCTCAGATGAAGCAACACTGATGCACACAACAAGCTATTCTTCCTCATGTCCTGTATGTAACTTCAACTCCACACATCTAAATCACTCCAACTATCACTTCAATACACGACAGTGTTGGCACAGAACAGCAGCCCATCACCCACGTGTTCTGCATCATCATCACAGGGCCCAGCCTGAAGCACACACAAGGAGAAATAGTAGACATGGGGATCTCCAACAAACCACTGCCATCGTAATGGGCTGAACGAGGCTCCCTGCAGTCACAGCAACCCCTTAAATAAAAAGCAAAACACAACAGAAATACATATCCAGCAATTCAGGGGAAATTATCCTTCCTAGGTTATCATTAACTACTTAAGGCAGGTTTGTTTTTGATGTTATACTGCTTGGTTTTGCTTACAGCACCACATTACAAAACCCTCACCCCACTGTCTTGCCTCCCCTTCCCTAGGGATGTCAATGAACAGCTGCCATCCTTTTTGGCCCACTCAAAGCTTGCCTGGATGCAGTTAGTCCTAAAAGGTTTTTAATAAGAGCCAAATGAGCATCGTTGGGTTTGGAATCATAACACTGTGCTTTAAAGTTCTCACTTAATCCTAGAGGAATGTGTAGTGACCTCAGTACCTAAAGGGAGCCTAGAAACAGGAGGGGAGTCAGCTCTTTACAAGGGGAGATAACATTAAGACAAGGGGAAATGGTTTCAGGTTGAAGGAGGGCAGACTGAGGTTGGATAAAGGCAAGAAGGGCAACTTTCTCCAGTTCCTTTTGGGATTACAAGCTAATTGCGTGACAGGTTGAAGTGATACCTTACCATGAATTCACCCTCAGGCAAAGTCAAACAAGTTTTTCCTCTTTCTATTTTACAAGCTGAGGTTTTGTATAAAGCTCAAGAGCATCACGACCTGCACTTGCATCTTTATGAGCACATCCAAGTTCTTATCCTTGTGTTTGGCGACTTGTTTGCACCCGTCAAAGTCAGGAATTGATCTCCTTGTTCAGCCTGGAGAAAAGAAGGTTGCAGGGTGACCTCACTGCAGCCTGCCAGGACCTAAAGGGAGCCTAGAAACAGGAGGGGGGGGCAGCTCTTTGAAAGGGCAGATAACAGCAGGACAAGGGGAAATGGTTTCAAGTTGAAGGAGAGCAGACTGAGGTTGGATATTGGGGGAAGTTCTTTACTCAGAGAGTGGTGAGGTGCTGGAACAGCTGCCCAGAGAGGCTGTGGATGCCCCATCCATCCCTGGAGGTGTTCAAGGCCAGGTTGGATGGGCCCTGGGCAGCCTGGGCTGGTATCAATGTGGAGGTTGGTGGCCCCGTCTATAGCAGGAGATTTGGAGCTTCGTGATCCTTGAGGTCCCTTCCAACCCAAACCATTCTATGAATCCTCAGAGCTCTGCAGCAGCATCCAGAGCTCATTTACCTCAACCCAGCCAAACATAATCTAAAGTTTCATTCATGAGACCAACAGCTCAGAAGCAAACCCAACACACCATTCAACCAGGCACCGAAACTCTGCACCAAGGCCTTGCAGCTGTTCTGTTTGGCTGGGTTATTTCCACCAGACCAGTTCCTCAGCACGGTGCTGGTGCAGAGAGGAGCAGCTGAACGCTGAAGTGAAACCAGCAGCTCCAGACATAGGCAGGACCACATACAGCCCAGCACTTCTACAAGCAAAGGGTAAAGCAGCCTGTGGTCAGGTACCAGCCCCTTAACAAGCACAGAAATGTAAAACACCCCAAATACAACAGCTGCAAATAAGGCTGAGTTTCATTTCCTTTTACTCTCAGTTGAAGAGGGAAGAAGGCTGTCACTTCTCATTAGAGACGGGCTTAGTTATTTATGTGTCTATAAACGGTACCAAAAGCTCTTCAACACAAGAAGGGAAGCCATAAAGCTGATATGCTCTGCAACCACAGCAGCCGTTCCATAAAGCCTAAAACACGCTGTGAAAGGCAAAGGGAAACGTGCAGCCATCCCAAAGCTACTTCTTATAGCAAGGTCTCCCTGAACCACACAGAGAACAGTGCCTACCTGGAAGAGCATGAAGCATTCCTGGCATTTCTTAAGTATTGACTCAAGGTCACATCACGGGGAGCAAAAAACAAGAACGGAAAGTTCTGACTCTTGTTCTGTCTTAACCACTTTATTGTTCTCTTACAGGAATCAAATGACCCCTGAAAAAAGAACTCCAGATATGGCCAAGTTTAGATGATGTCAATGGGTGAAAGATACTGAGTTTGCAGCCACCAATACTTGCCAGTTAAATCATATCCCTCAATACAACAACCCATAAGGACCCCATAAAGACCACATAGGACCCCATAAGGACCCCATAAGGAATCACAGAATCACAGAGTTATCAAGGTTGGAAAAGACCTAGAAGATCATCCAGTCCAACCATCACCAATACTTCCCAGTTAAATCATATCCCTCAACACAACAACACATAGGACCCCATAAGGAATCACAGAATCAGAGTTATCAAGGTTGGAAAAGACCTACAAGATCATCCAGTCCAACCATCACCAATACTGCCCAGTTAAATCATATCCCTCAACACAACAACCCATAAGGACCCCATGAAAACCACATAGGACCCCATAAAGACCACACAGGACCCCATAAGGAATCACAGAGTTATCAAGGTTGGAAAAGACCTACAAGATCATCCAGTCCAACCATCACCAATACTTGCCAGTTAAATCATATCCCTCAACACAACAACACATAGGACCCCATAAGGACCCCATAAGGACCCCATAAGGACCCCATAAGGAATCACAGAATCACAGAGTTATCAAGGTTGGAAAAGACCTAGAAGATCTTCCAGTCCAACCATCACCAATACTTCCCAGTTAAATCATATCCCTCAACACAACAACACATAGGACCCCATAAGGACCACATAGGACCCCATAAGGAATCACAGAATCACAGAATTATCAAGGTTGGAAACAACCTATAAGACCATCCAGTCCAACCATCACCAATACTTGCCAGTTAAATCGTATCCCTCAACACAACAATACATAGGACCCCATAAGGACCCCATAAAGACCACATAGGACCACATAAGGACCCCATAAGGAATCACAGAGTTATCAAGGTTGGAAAAGACCTATAAGACCATCCAGTCCAACCATCCTATCACCAATAGCTCTCACTAAACCACATCCCTCAACACAACGTCCAAACCTCCAGTATTTCAACGTGGCCTACAGACTCAGCACCCATTCCACTCACTCGGCCATTAGCTTTTAACTCACAAGAACTTCTAACACCAACATACAGTTTTCTTTCTGGTTACTCCATTAATTCTTTCCAGGCCAGCATCAGGTCTGAGCTCTGCACAAGCTGGTACAGCCCGATTCCACCCAGTCTCGCTTGATGACCCACAGTCACTCTGAAAGAATGCAAAGCCAAATCCCTCCAGCTATTTCTGCATTAAAGCAGGGGGCAAAGATTACTTAGATTAGATTAGTTCGCAGCACAAACTTGACTGCAGCAATTCCAGTTGTTTCCGACTCAACAGAACCGAGCTTGCAAAGTCTGGGTCCCTGGATGGTCATGCAGCTCTCAGCAATCAGCTGTTGGCTGGTCAATGTAAAAAGGCAGAGATATCAGGTTCTATGAAGCCTAGTAAAACACAGACTTCATTTAGCTAATGAGCATTAGGAATTATCACAGCAACTCGATATTACAGCCTTGCTAGGATGATTTACAGACAAGCTTCACAATGAAACGCTGTCTTCCCACAGCTCGTCTTATGACAGCTCTGGGTCAAGAGGATCACACGTGATTTCAGACCTACCTCAAAAGGAAAAAAGCAGCGTTTAATGGTCATTTCATAGGACGTACCACGAGGGATTGCTGGAATTGGGCTTTAATGCCATTACAGCGTGTGTTTGAAGATGTTAAGGCTGCACAGCCATCAGCAGGTCACTTGTGGATGGCCTTATAACCGCATCCTCTTCTTATCTTCATGGACTCAGGACAAACAGTGGGATTCAGCAGCAGGTTAGTAAGCAAATAACTGCTAAGCAAATAGCTGCTTTTTGGCAGCAGCTTAAAAATGCACTTTGCCCTGATTCTCTCATGTTCCTAAAGAGGCGACTGCAGACATAACCACGGATTTTAGCTCACGGTTCCTTGCATGAAAGCTCTTCCTTTCTTTTAGTTACACGCATTGCCTCCATCCTTTTGAATGACTGGCTTTGGGTGGAAAAGAGACCTCTGAAGCTTTCACCTGAATGTATTAAAGCTCAATAAAGGCTTCCAGAGATTCATTTTCTGCCACAGCTCCTCCTGTTTCTGCACTGAGAGGCTCCACGAGGGCTCCATAGGACACTGGATCTTCAGTAAGTGATGCAGGGAGAAAGCAAAGGAGGATGAGTAAAGCAAAGCCTTTGAATTTAAGGCGGCCCATGGAAACACAGTGTGAAATAGTCCTCCATTATCTGAACAGGGAACTGCCAGCCTATGGCACAACCTACTCCCCTAAAACTAAGTAAAACAGCAGCAATAAAGGTTCCCTTTGCACTCTATAGCCTCCTAGAGGGAACCCACATCACTTTCTTAGAGCTCAGAACCAAGGAGACAAGGTCTCTTTTAAGCAGCAGCTAGAAATATCACCCATCCATAGCGTCTTTATACTGAGCCTGTATAGAACAATATTTACTCCGTTGCAAGAGGAGAGACCAAAGCCATAACTGCTGCTTTGATGCAAGAAGGAATCATACAAAGAGGTGGAAGAGGACACCCCGGTGATGTCCAGAAGGGAGACCCCAAAGAAAAGGGGTTTCTGACCTCCAAGGACCACTTGGCTTTAGGCACGTGCCATATTACAAACAAGCAAGGGATGTGTGCTGATTAATACTAACCTGAAGCACATTAATGCCTGTGATCTTACTGGATGATACAGCTTTCAGACACAATGGGCTCCCTAAGGTATCTAGAGACCATTTAGTGAAGGAAACACGCTTGCATTGCTTGGGGAATGCACTGTAGGAAGCAAAAATGCATCACCAGATTAACAGCCAACCTTCTGGGTTACACTTACTGGCACTGCAGCTATTCCCCCCTTAAGGGAGAGGTGTCATACAGCTGGAGGAACCACAGCATCCATCACTGCATCAGTCATTTAATGCTCTGATGGAGCAGTTCTCTAAACAGACATAGGAGAGGAGGCAGCACAAACCAAAGGGAAGTGAAAGCAGCACTCAAAGGCACCACTTTCCATCCTCGTATCTCCCCCCAACACACTTGGTAGGAAAGAGGAAGTGAGGCACTGAAGAGGCAGATTTGTTTTCATGTTGCTCAGTGGAACATGTAACAATAACTGTATAGAGCTGATTCCAAATAAAAGATGCTTTTGGCACATGCTTTTAGCTGGAAAACTGGGAGATGTGCAGCCACCGTGTAGCTCAGTGGTTAGATTCCTCATAGAGCTGCCCAGTTTTTCACTGTAAGATGTATGGAGGGAGGGTACCAACCTGAAAAGGACCTTCACAGCCTTTGAATTCACTCTCTTCCCATTACAGACAACTAGGTTGTCTCAAGGGCTCAAGCTGAGCGCTGGGACACTTAAAACCCATTCAACTCCAAATGGTTACCAACCCCAGTCTCGAAGCTAAGAGGCCAGAGAAGATCCTTGCAATACTTTGCTCAGTGCTGGCTCTGCCCCACACTCCTGCTTTGTGGCTGAACTCATTGCTGCTCCATCCCCCCGTCTGACAAAAGCCATCTCTGAGCTGAAAGGCAAAAGATATTGGGTTACCTGGATGGCTAACAGCATTCACGGCTATGCAAAGACACACTGTTGTCTATGGCTTTCACTCTGTCTCTCCTTCTAGAGATGGAAGAGCTTTTAGCCTCATTATAGGAAAACACCTTAGGTACAGTGTAAGCATCACACATGGCTTTCTCCTTATAATTGGGAAGTAAGTTGAGGAGTTCTGAAGATCATCTGCTTGCAGCTGATCATCACAGCAGTAAAATGAGCTTTGAAACTTCCAGCTGGCAGATATTCAAGTAGCCGATGGTTGATGTGTACAGTCAGATCACCTGGGAGTGAGACAGCACTTCTATAGCGTTCCATCCAAGCCAAAGCTGCACTGAGCTGTCACACATTCCACTTAGTTTCTGTTCCTCCGAAGTCTTTAAGCTCCCGGAGAAAACAACAACAAGAAACAGACTGTTTGAGTCTCACTTTCACAAAGGAAGCCCGGTGACTAATAGCTCAGGCTTCTCCTGCTTCTTGCACAAGCTTAGAAAAGATTTAATAGAGAGGAAAGGCTGGATGTGATCTCCTTAACAGCACGGAAAGCTCATCTAAACCAAAACCGACCCTCACCTTCATTAATCCAGACCCACCTTCATTAACAGAGAACAGGCTCACACTGAAGTCAGTGCTTGCTCTGCCCCTGTGGCATCTCTGTGCTCACCCAAGGAGCAGTGACAGCCTCATTTCCAGCTGACACCTATTGATTATTTCTCTTCCTCTCACACACTGCTTCATTCTAACACCTGGAAGCACAAAGCTGAACTCATTCACATCACGTGCTGCTGGTGGAAGCTGCCCAGTAAAGCAAGAGCCAAACGGCAACAAATAGGCAAAAACAGTTGGTTGGAGGAAGGATGTGATGGGGAGGGAAGGTTTCACTGCTTGGAGGAATATCACAGCACTCAAAGAGCCCATCAGTGATCACATCAAGGGAACCCCAGCCTTCATACGAGTCCCCCATTCACCTTAAGGGTGCCCCATCCCTCACAGGAGACCCCCATAAACCTCAAGGGAAACCCCTTTCACCTTAAGGGAACCCCATCCCTCACAGGAGACCCTCATTCTCCTCAAGGGAACCCCATTCACCTTAAGGGAACCCCAACCCTCACAGGAGGCCCCCATTCACCTCAAGGGAACCCCATCCCTCACATGAGGCTCCCATTCACCTTAAGGGAACCCAATCCCACATAGCAGACCCCCATTCACATCAAGGGAACCCAATCCCACATAGCAGACCCCCATTCACCTTAAGGGAACCCCCTTCATCTTAAGGGAACCCCATCCCTTACAGGAGACCCCCATTCACCTCAAGGGAACCTCATCCCACACAGGAGACCCCCATTCATCTCAAGGGAACCTCATCCATCACTGGAGATCCCCATTCACTTTAATGGAACGCCATCCCTTACAGGAGGCCCCCATTCACCTCAAAGGAACCCCATTCCTTAAAGGAGACCCCCATTCACCTTAAGGGAACCCCATCCTTCACAGGAGACCCCCATTCACCTCATGGGAACCTCATCCCTTAGAGGAGGGCCCCATTCACCTCAAGGGAACCCCATTCACCTTAAGGGAACCCCATCGCTCACAGGAGTCCCCCATTCACCTCAAGGGAACCTCATCCCTTAGAGGAGGCCCCCATTCACCTTAAGGGAACCCCACCCCTCACAGGAGATCCCCATTCACCTTAAGGGAGCCCCATCCCTCACAGGAGACCCCCATTCACCTTAAGGGAACCCCATCCCTTACAGGAGACCCCCCTTCGCCTCAATGGCT
Organism: Coturnix japonica; assembly: GCF_001577835.2. NCBI lineage: Eukaryota > Metazoa > Chordata > Aves > Galliformes > Phasianidae > Coturnix > Coturnix japonica. The sequence continues at coordinate 173,753,810 of NC_029516.1, forward strand.
CCTCACACCTGAGACAAACCCCCTTCACCCCTGAATCTCCCCTTCATCTCGAGGGGCCCCATAGCCCACAGGACTCCCCCTTTGACATCAATAGACCCCCATACAACTCAGAGACCCCACTTCTCACCTCAAGGGAACCCCATACACCTTAGAGTGCCTCCCCTTCCTCTCAAGTGACCTCCACACCTCCCTTCCATCTCAGTGCAGCCTCAACCTCACCCCTTCATTCCCTCACAGCCCCTTCAGTCCCTCACAGCCCCTTTAACCCCTCAGGACCCCCTTCAATCCCTCAGGACCCCCTTTAGTCCCTCAGGACCCCCTTCAGTCTCTCAGGACCCCCTTCAGTCTCTCAGGACCCCCATTAACCCCTTAGGACCCCCATTAACCCCTTAGGACCCCCTTTAGTCCCTCAGGATCCCCTTTAGTCCGTCAGGACCCCCTTCAATCCCTCAGGACCCCCTTTAGTCCCTCAGGACCCCCTTTAGTCCCTCAGGACCCCATTCAATCCCTCAGGACCCCCTTTAGTCCCTCAGGA
>NC_029516.1:173754369-173764183 GCF_001577835.2 Coturnix japonica
TCAGGACCCCCTTTAGTCCCTCAGGACCCCCTTTAAGACCCAGGACCCCCTTCAAGCCCCAGGACCCCCTTTAAGGCCCAGGACCCCCTTTAAGACCCAGGACCCCCTTTAAAGCCCAGGACCCCCTTCAATCCCCCGGCCCGCCCTACCTGCTGCGATGGCAGCTCCACATGCAAGGCCCGAGTGGCGGATCCCGTAGTTATGGCGGCAGGGCCGGCGACCGAGCTCATCCTCACGGCAGGACAACGGCAGGGCAGCGCCTGAACCCGCCGGGCCACCCCCAGCCCCGGGTACCCAAGGGTTAATGGCGGCGGCAGCACCGAGCGGGGCCGCTGCCTACGGAGCCATATTACCGCAGTGCTGAGGGGACGGAGAGGAGGGGCGGGAGCTCGTGGCATGCGAGCCCTCTCATTGGTCAGATCTCCAGCGAGGCGGGAGGACGGGGGGGTCTTTGAGATGTGATTGGCTAAAGGACACGTCAATCAGCACCTCTCTCCGCCGCCTCTGTCAAACAGTTGGAACGGGACCCGGCGCCGATTGGCGAGCCGACTTCCGGTAGGCGGGACGGAGCCGGAAGGAGCGGCTTCTGATTGGAGGGCTGCTGTTTTGATTGACGTGTCTCGCTCTCCGTCACGTGGTGGAGGGAGATGTTTATATCACGTGGTGGGACGGAAATATTTTGCTGGAGGGTGGGGGAGGGGCAGCCCACCCTATAGGATATCAACCCTATATGATAGCGACCCTATATGATACCAACCCTATATGATATCAACCCACCCTATATGATACCAACCCACCCTATATGACACCAACCCACCCAACATGATACCGACCCACCCTATATGATACCGACCCTATATGATACTGACCCTATATGATACCAACCCTATATGATATCAACCCACCCTATATGATACCAACCCTATATGATATCAACCCACTCTATATGATACCGACCCTATATGATACCAACCCTATATGATATCAACCCACCCTATATGATACCGACCCACCCTATATGATACCAGCCCACTCTATATGATACCGACCCACCCTATATGATACCAACCCACCCTATATGATACCAGCCCACCCTATATGACACCAACACACCTTATATGATACCAACAAACCCTATATGATACCAGCCCACTCTATATGATACGACCCACCCTATATGATACCAACCCACCCTATATGATACCAGCCCAACCTACATGATACCAACCTACCCTATATGATACCAGCCCACCCTATATGACACCAACACACCCTATATGATACCAACCCACCCTATATGATACCGACCCTATATGATACCGACCCACCCTATATGATACCGACCCTATATGATACCAACCCTATATGATATCAACCCACCCTGTATGATACCGACCCTATATGATACCAGCCCACCCTATATGATACCAACCCACCCTATATGACACCCTACATTGTGCCAGCCCACCCTACATGATGCCAACCCACCCCACAGCCATGCCCCCCACCCTACAGCACACCAACCCACCTCATATTACACCAACCCATCCCACATCACACCAACACCAACACACCAAAGCCAGATTCAGCCCTCTCCACAGCACCCACCCTGATCCCATTCCACCCACACAGCCACCATCCCTCTACCACATCCACGTACCACGCAGCACTGGGATCTCCAGTCCTGTCCCCTCACCCTACTGGGACCACCAATCCCTATGGTGCCCTGCAGCACTGGGAACGCTTGCCCGGTGTAGGTGGCCACGCTTGAAACACTCATCCCCATCGTTCCACCAGCAGACCGGGATTGCCACCACACCGGGAACAGCACTGGGAACGCCTGTCCCCAGCACATTGCAGCACTGGAAATGCCAGTTCCCACCAGCCCAAGGGCTGAAGCACTGGAAACTCCTGTCCTCAGCTCCGCGTGGCCCCGCGTGGCCTCCAGCTTGGCCGCGGGTGCTGGTGCGGATGTCCTCAGTAGGAAGACATTCCCCATTGGAGGGCGTCTTCATTCACCTCTATCATTGGGAGTTGTGAAATATTCATGCTACGCTGGCGTTAGCGTTGTACTTAGAGTGGTGAACCCATTAAAAATAAAACAATATAACAAATAAATGTAGTGGAAAGTCATGTTTCCTAGAGTCTGATGACCGTCTATGTACAAGTCACGCTCTTCCATCCTCAACCATCCCTTACAGCCACTCCTCATGCTCTGCCATATCCCAAAACACCTATTAGGATTGAAAAGCAGAGACGACAAACTCCATCCCATCCTGATTCTGTGTGATTAATGGGTGGGGGACTCTTTGCAAAGCTTTCACCCTGTTGGGTGATCCCATGTCTGGGTGCCCGATGAATGTTGATACCTCAAACCCCGTGAGCCCAGAGTTGGGTTTGACTTCTGGACGTGGCTGTCCCCAATGAGGAGAGTAATTGTTGAGATCAGGAGGTTTAAACGTGCTCATTTGGGACCTGTTCTATCAGTTTCATTCACCTCCTGGCTCTGGTTCATTGCATTGCTTGTTGCTTTTAAAATGACCACCTTCGCTTCCAAAGGTCGAAACTTGGTTTATGGGAAGAGATTTGGTCTTGTTTTGTTGGGTTTTGGGGTAGGTTTGTTTGTTTTGTTGGTTGGGTTTTCCCCCAGTTTTTAGCCCAGGGGTTTGAAGGGAAGAACACCACAACTGGGACAACAAAATTACCCATAAAATCATTCATAAAATCAAGGGACTTTCTTGAAACATTGACTTTATTTAGGAAATAATATGAGCTACTTGCACCTAAATAAGACTCCAAATCAGCAAATCCCATCTTAATTTATTTATAATGATATAAAAAGTCCCTGCAGATTCCCAGCTCGTGCTGGTTGGGAGTTTGGCCTCATTTCACACGTTGTTTCTAGGGAAAACCAGGGATAAGGTTTCCATTTTAAGCCTGACGTCCATCAGCTCTGACAGGTTAAGCCCAACGCTTCCCTCGTCCACATCAGCATTCACCGTGAAAAGGAGACGTTTAATAACACGAACGGGGGCTGAGCTTGGGAGAAATAATCACCCCTTTTGGGCTTAAAGTTATTGCTGTGCTAATAGTCCTGCAGATCTCAGCAGTATGGCGGTACAAGCCAAGGCGAGTTATTGGGAAGATACCTTACGCAAGTTGGCATGAAATAAGCTCAAAAATAGGGAAAAAGAAGTTGGATATTGGGAACAATTTCCACTCAGGATGAGTGGTGATGCACTGGCACAGGCTGCACAGGGAGGTGGTGGAGTCACCATCCATAGAGGTGTTCAAGAACCATGGGGATGTGACACTGAGGGATGTGGTGCGTGGACATGGTGGGATGGGTTGGGGTTGGACTTGGGGATGGGTTGGGGTTGGACTTGGGGATCTCCAAGGTCTTTTCCAACCTTAACAGGTCCATGATTCTATGATTTTAAGTGTAGTTCGAAGCTTTCTCTGCCACATACCAACACGTTCCTATGTCAGTGGCATTCATTGTGAGACATGAAGGATGGAGTCCTTGCAGAGAGGGTCTAACTGAAGGTCACAACCAAGATTATTTAGTTGCCTTTTCTCATGTCTTGGCGTGCTCCAGCCTTTGGGAAAGGAAGCCGTGGCCTTGTGGCTAACTGTAATTCCTACCTCTGCCTTAGATTGAGTCAAACACTCCTCTTTTCTACTGCTGGGGGGTATTAGCTCATTGCAAAACCACTCGAGTGAGCAAACATATTTCCCTGACAGATGAAAGGATTACGAGTGCAGAGCTAAATGCTTAACGTTTGTATTTGAAGAAGTGGGAAAAGCTTAAGCCACTGAATGCCTGTTAAATAATGTAATTTATAGCCACAGGTGCGGGGTTAGAAGAGCTCTTCTAGCTCTGCCCTTGGAAACTCCACGCTTCAGCAATATCTGCTAACATTACAGCAGGGTCTGGGGATTAGCAGCATTCTACAGCGGTGCTGTTCTACGTGAAGATCCTCAGAAAGATGCTGAAAATGTGCAAAGTGCTTGAGTCAAACCCAACCAAAAACCACAGAGAGTTGACTGATTTGCAAGGAAATTGCCATCATTCACACTTCACAGTCACTGTCAGATCCATCAGTGGCTTTGGTAATGGGTTTTGTTAACCTGTTGACTGTCCCACTGATAAACCCTACATCAAGTGGACCTCATTGCACCTTTGGAACATACGTGAGGTATTTTGGCCATACTGTGCACAAACATTCTCCTTCAGTAAAAGAACTCTTCAATCCAGCTCCCCACCTTGAGACAGCTCCCATGTAGAAGGGGATTCCCAGTAGAGTACCCATCGTTTCCAAGGAAAACATGCTTTTTTCCCCACCTTTTTCTCACCAACCCACGATGAAGTCAATCTGTTCCAACCTTCCTAACTATCCTAGAAACCTTTTCCTTGATAACAGCTCCGTGCTTTTTCCTACTTCCTTTACAACCTGTTGGTTTTTGCTTTATTATCAGACAACGTCTTTTTTGTACTGGGGAACCCAGAACTGGACACAGTATTACAGTATTCCAGATGAGGCCTCACCAGGGCAGAGTAGAGGGAGAGGATCATGTCCCTCGACCTGCTGGACACGCTCTTTTTAATGCACCCCAGTAGCCATTGGCCTTTTTGGCCACGAGGACACACTGCTGGCTCATGGCCGACCTGCCATCAATGTGCCTCATTGTCCACTCATCTATCCCACACTTCCTCAGCTCAGTTATAAGGATGTCATGGGAGACAGCATCAAATGCCATGCTGAAATCAAGGTAGACTACATCTACCGCCCTCTCCCCACCCAGCCAGTGACAATGTCATAGAAGGCTACCACGTTGGTTGAGCATGACTTCCCCCTGGTGAACCCATGATGGCTACTCCTGATAACCTCCTTTTCTTCCAATTGTTTGGAGATGGCATCCAGCACAACCTGTTCCATCACCTTTCCAGGGACAGATATGAGGCTGACTGGCCTGTAATTACCCAGATCTTCCTTTTTGCCATTCTTGAAGACCAGAGTGACCTTGGTTATCCTCCAGTCTTCAGGCACCTTCCCCATCCTCCAAGACCTCTTAAAGATGACAGAGCGGTTCAGCAATCCCACTTCTCACTCCTGTGAGAGGTTAGCTTAGAAGTCATTTGAGTTGCCTTGATGAAAAACAATGGAAAGCAAAGCTTGTTGTCAGAAAGAGCTGGAGGGGGATGAAGTGGCAGGAGCTGAAAAACTCCCTTCAGAAGAAAGGAAACGGCACCTGGGATTACAGCTGTGAGCCCACGGCACGGACACATCCACGTTGGACACATGAGTTCTTGGCTTTGCAGGAGCTGTGTATGAGGATAGAGTGAAGGATGCACGTATCTTGCTTAATGTTGTTGTGCTGGTTTGGATCAGGTATAAAACCAAAACTCCAAGCAAAGCCATTAAAGCTGCTCCAGGACAGGAGGTCATGGATGAATCGACATGGCAGAGGATGGCAATCCCTGCCCAGCACAGGTAGGCTGGAATGGTCTTGGAGGTCCCTTCCAACCCAACCCATTCCATGGTTCTATGATTCTGTGATTCTATGTTTACATGATCCTATTTTCTATGTCTGAGATTCTGTTTTCACTATTCTATGTTTCCAGTATTCTGTATTTCTATGATTCTGTTTCTACATTTCTATCATTCTACGGTTCTGTGATGACTGATGTTCTTGGTAAGGTAACAGACATTGCTAAGCGAGTTTATGTAACCTCATGAGCCATTAATGCATCAAGAACTGAAATCAGAGAGGGAGGAAATTAAGAGAAAACAGAGACAATTAATCCCCTTGGGATAAGGAACTTGAAGGACTCGGTGATTGTTGTCAGTCCCTTCCAACTTGGATTATTCGGTGATTTTATGATGATACCTCATGGTGCATCTCCATTACTCATTAACAGGTGGGAGTCTGCCTTTTTACATGGACAGAGTGTGATGGGACAAGGGGAATGGTTCAAAATGTATTAAGAAGGGAGATTTAGATGAGATGTTAGTGGGAAAATCTTCACTCAGAGGGCGGTGAGGGCCTGGATCTGGTCTAATGAACCCATGGGTGCCCCATCCGTGGAGGTGCCCAAGGTCATGGATGGGGGCACCCAGCCCATGGCAGCAGTAGGCAATAGGTGGGTTTTAGGGTCTGCTCCAACCCAACTCATTCCATGACTCCATGATGATGTTGCCAGGGGGATGAGGCCATGCAATCTGTCCCCTGATCCCTTCCAGCTGTGGCTGGAAGAGTGCAGGGAGCACAGAGCTGCCCAGGGCTGTGTCCCAGCCCCTGTTGGCCCCCATCCTTCCAGCAGCCCTTATCCTTCATGCACTCGCATTTACAGGCGCTGCCCTTCTCCTCGGAGCAGAGATGGATGATGGTTCTGCTTTTGACGTAGGTGAAGTTGGGGAGCTCAGCATCCTCAAAGGGTGGGATGAGGACTTCTGGCTACTTGAACAGGCTCTGCTCAGACCGGCCATTATCTCATCCCTCCAGATCCCACACTGAGCACCAAAAGGGCTGCTGTGGTTTTACCTCCCTCATCATCTGGCATCTGGATAGGGAGCTAGGAGATATGGTTTCGTGGTTTTCTGTAGGCATGGTAAAGGGAGGACGGTTGGACTATATGATCTTGTAGGTCCTTTCCAACCTTGTGATTCTATGATTCTATGATCCTCCTGAGCCAGACCTTGTGGGAATCCCAGCCCCAACGATGCCACCACATCTACTGCTCTCTCAGCACCCTCTTCCCAGCACAGCAAGGCAAGATGGTCCACGTTGGCCAGTTCACCTCCTCCAGCCTCCAGAAGAAGGACGATGAGTCTTTGGACCAGGACATCAACTTCTCAGTGAAGCCCTGCTATGCTTCCCCCATCAAAGGCTTCTTTCACCCCGATGAGGACAAGGAAGTCCTCACCCCACCATCTGAGGCCTCTGAGATCAACAATTTCAACATAACAAACCAAAGGATGAATATTCACCCATCTGCACTCCCAGTGGAAAGAAAAGCACTTACAACATTGAGCTGGAGGCGGGTGCAGGCTGTGAGCAGGGCTCTCATGGAGAGAACATCTCTGTTGTTGGAGAACTTGTGGATATTTGGGAGCATGGGGAGCTGGAGGAACTTAATGCTCTGCAAAGCCATGGGGGTGTACAGGGGAAGGGGAGGAGTGGGATCGCGGCAGGGGGTTGGGTAGAGAGCTGCTCTGCGCCCTGCTATCCAGGTCCAATGGGATCTGCTCCAGGGAGGGGGCAAGGAGAGCCTGGTCATGCAGCATAGCCTGGGGCCTGGAGGTGACCTCATTGTAGAGGTGAGCACGGAAGGACCCTCAAGCAAAGATGTCCAGCAGGTGGAACAACAGTGGCAAAGGCTCTGCTGAAAAGCTCGGGCAGTACCTGGGGCCAGCAGGACTGATGGGAATGACATGGAGAAGTGTCCAGCTCCAGGGGATGGCAGCAGGGTGGTGTGTGCAGCTCAGGGCTCTGCTATGGCTGCCAGGGCTGTGACTGCCACAAGGAGCACCCAGAGGTGCTGGGGTTCCATGGGGCTGCTCCTGCCTGTGGGGGGACAGACATGGGCATGAATTGCTCTGGGGGCTGCAAGCTGTGCCCAGCCTGGGCCGGGGGCTTCGGGGCCGGGGGCTCCTCTTACCTGCAATGAAAACACACGGCCGCTCCTTGCACCATTTATCTGCAAAGAAACAGAGAGCGCTGCAGGGCTGCAGCACAGACAGGGCCCCCTGCAATGAAACCCCGCAGGGCGCAGAGCAGCCGGGCTGCAGCCACGAGCGGGGCCTGGCCTCCAGTTCCCCATAGGCTCCCCCTTGGCCAAGCTCCCCACCTCCCCATGGCCTGCACACCCTCCCCACGCTCCCCAGCATCCCCGATCCACCCGAGCTGCCCATGGTGGAGCACTGCAGCCCTTACCCTTCACGAACTCGCAGTTGTAGGTGCTGTTCATCCCCTGGGAGCGGAGCTCAATGAAGGTTCCGACCTTGGTGGAGGTGAAGTTGGTGACCATGAACTGCTCAAAGGGTGGGATGAGGACTTCGTCCTCACTGGGGAAATTGGAGAATTCCTTGATGGGGACACCATGGCAGGTCACCAGTGAGAAGAAGGTGTCCTGGCCGAAAGATTCCGAGATGTTCTTCAGGAAGGAGGTGGAGGTGAACTGACCGAAGCGCACCACCGTGCCTGGCTGTGCCGTGAATCGGGTGTCGCTGACGCCGCGGTAGACGTGGTGGCATCGCTGGGGCTGGGATTCCCGCAGGGTCTGCAGGGCTCTGGTCAGGAGGAAGTGCAGCGTCTTGAAGGGGAAGGAACGCAGGTAGTGCTGCCGGGAGGTGCCGTCCCTTCGCGTGGCCGCGTTGAACTGGTGGTACAGCTTCCCCTCCATTGTGTACGCCATCATGGCCGTGGCCTGATCCCGTCTCAGTGCTGGTGGGCGGTTGGCACGACCCCATCGATTTCTCCACTCCATGGCAGCAGTTCGCCATCCCTCAGCATAGACCTGGTTGGTGAACTCGGTGCGGTTCAGCTCCTCCAGCACATCCTCCATCATGCGGCTGCAGCCCCGGTACTGGTCATCAAAGGTGCTGTTGGCCATGTCCATCGCCACCACCTTGACTGGACCCAGGTCTCTCTTGCTGTTGTTGGCCAACGCACTGACCAAGGTGCTGAGCAGCAGCACCCAGCCCACGTGCTGGTGCCCCATGTGCAGAAGGACCCAGGTGCCCATCTGTACACGCAGTGATTCCCCCAGCACAGCTCCACCAGCCCCAGAGCTGCAGCCCCAGCTCCACACAACATGTGCCCCGTGACACAGGAACGCGGCTGTTCTGCCTTTTTATAGTAACCCTGGCCTGCTCCCAGGGGTTATTTATAATTACATTTATGAGCTCTCAGAATACCTGCTGCTGCTGACTTCTTTCAAATGGACGTGTGCACAAGGATATGCACTTTAATCAATCATCCCCCTTTACTCTACACGTACCACCAACCAGAACGCCATCCTGGGCCTTGAGATGCAAGTCCAGTGGTGACATGGGTCCCTAGAAAGATCTGAATCTTGCAGAGATGTTCATTTCCTAAACAATCTCGTTGATACCTGGGACCAAAGGACGTGGCAGTGAGTGGGGCCATCACACCCCTCACCACGCAGCAGCCTCCGGGAGATTCACAGAACACCAGCTGATACAGAACAGACCAAGAGCGATGGGTACTGGGATGTTCAGACACTGGGACACACGTTTAGCAAAGGCCTCCAGGTTAATCAGCACCCAGGGTCTGCAGTCGAGCTGTCCCTGCCCAACGAAACCTCTTAGGCACTGGAGAAGAAGGAGATCAAGTCACTGTATCAGAGCCCGGTGTCTGGCTGCAGGCACAGTGCTTCCTGCTCATGCTCATCCAGCCTTTCTCTCGTGCTATCGTACAGTATGGGATATCCCTTTGGTCAGGTGAGGTCAGCTGTCCCATTGCTTCTGCACATAAACCACCTCCTTCATGCTGTCCCCATCCCTTTCCCGTAAGCGAAAGTGAAAGTGAAAGGCACAGGGATTGTTCCCATGTTGGCAGGGACAGCACAGGAAGCAGCAATGGGGCCATGGTAGCTGCTCAAAGGGAACAAAGGAAGGAAGGAAGGAAAGGCCCCAGCCAAGCCCTGAGTGCTCCCACCCACTGATGGCCATGGAGGGCAGCCCAGGATCCCCCACCTCAGTGTTGGGGTCACGCAGCTCTGGGGAGTGCAGCCACGGGGTTGTGGTGTTGCCCTGCAGCAGTTCGGCCCCTTTGCTCACTGCCCCCT
>NC_029516.1:173767669-173780795 GCF_001577835.2 Coturnix japonica
GGCTGAGCCCAGACCCACATTGAAAATGGCCACCAGACACTCTTGACATCCAGCCTCTCCTCTTTGGGCTCTGGCTCAGCAACGTGCCCTCGCAGCACCCTGGCAGGGGTCCTCCCAGCTCCCAGCTCAGCTCTAGGCCCGAGGTGCATTCACCTGCAGCCCTCCTGCTGCCCTCTCCTCCTGCCCCACTCCACAAAAAGCCACAGAACCACTCCATAAACTTAGAAGAACTGCTCAAAGCCAAAAGTGAAAGTGAAAGGCACAGGGATTGTTCCCATGTTGGCTGGGACAGCACAGAAAGCAGCAATGGGGCCATGGTAGCTGCTCAAAGGGAACAAAGGAAGGAAGGAAGGAAAGGCCCCAGCCAAGCCCTGAGTGCTCCCACCCAGTGATGGCCATGGAGGGCAGCCCAGGACCCCGCACCTCAGTGTTGGGGTCACGCAGCTCTGGGGAGTGCAGCCACGGGGTTGTGGTGTTGCCCTGCAGCAGTTCGGCCCCTTTGCTCACTGCCCCCTGCATGGGGATGGGGGAGAGGACTCGGCCAAAGCAGAGAAGTCGGGCTCACCACCCATCAATGGTTGCTTCCATCACTGTAAACACGTGGCATTTACCAAGGAGCGTTTGTGGGATGTGACGTGATCCACCTCCAGGCCTCCCCATACTGACATGTCAGCCCCGGTACTGGTCATCAAAGGCGCTGTTGGCCATGTCCATCGCCACCTCCTTGACTGGACCCAGGTCTCTCTTACTGTTGGTGGCCAACGCGCCAACCAAGGTGCTGAGCAGCAGCTCCCAGCCCATGTGCTGGTGCCCGATGTGCAGAAGGACCCAGGTGCCCATCTGTACCTTTCCTTTCTTCCTTCCTTTGTTTTCTTTGAGCAGCTACCATGGCCATGTTGCTGCTTTCTGTGCTGTCCCAGCCAGCATGGGAACAATCACTGTGCCTTTCACTTTCGCTTACGGGAAATGGAATGGGACAGCATGAAAGAGATGGTTGATATAAGGAAACAAACTTTATAGCCCTATAAAGCAGGTAAGTTATCTTAGGTGAGATGGTTCTGGACCTGCTTCAAAAGCTGGGTGTTTACAAGTCCATGGGCCAGATGGTTTGCAGCCTAGAGTGCTGAGGGAGTTGGGGGATGTGGTTGCCAAACCGCTCTCCATCATTTTTTGACAGTCTTGGCTGACTGGACGTGTCCCATTGGATTTGAGGCTGGCGAATATGACGCCTGTCTTCAAAAAGGGCCAGAAAGACGATCCTGGCAGCTACAGGCCCATCAGTCTCACTTCGGCGCCCAGGTGCAGCCTCACCAATGCCGAGTACAGGGGCAGGATGACTTCCCTCATCCTGCTCACCACATCATTCCTGATACAAACCAAGGTGCCATTGTCCCCCTTGGTCGCCTGGGCAAACACACTGCTGGCTCATATTCAGTCGACTGTCCATCAGCACACCAAGGTCCCCTTCCATCAGGCAGGTTTCCAGCCACATCTCCCCAAGCCTGTAGTATTGCCTGAGGTTGTTGTGACCAAAATGCAGGACCTGACACTTGGCCCTATTGAAACTCATGCCGTTAACCTTGGCCCATCGATCCAGTCTATCCAGGTCCCTCAGTAGTGCCCTTCTCCCCTCAGGCAGATCAACACTCCCTCCCAGCTTAGTGTCGTCTGCGAACTTACTGAGGGTGAACTCAACCCCTCATCCCGATCATCAATGAAGATGTTAAACAGAAGCGATCCAAGCACTGAGCCCTGGGGGACGCTGCTTGTGACCAGCCGCCGCCAACTGGATTCCACACATTGACCACAACTCTCTGGGCCCGGCCATCCAACCAGCTCTTCACCCAGCAGAGCGTGCACCCATCCAAACCACGGGCAGCCAGCTTCTCTACCAGAATGTTATGGGGGACAGCCTATATCTGTTGCACGCTTTCTCCTAACGGTGTGCAAGTGAGGTGGAGCTATCCCCCTTGCACCAGGGTGTATGCACATCACTCATTAAACATACCTGCTTTATAACTACTTCATGGTTATGGAGTTTGATTCCTCACGTCAATCTGGCAACCCAGATGGGACCTCCTCTGTTTGGCTGCAGAACCAGCTGAGAAGGGGGACACCTTTGGTGCGCCCCGAGACTTCTTGGAAGGAATCCCCTCCCTCATATCCCATATCCCATATCATATCACACACATTGAAAGTGAGAATGATCGCTACAAGGGCACTTCCTCATTGCATGCAGCAAGAACTCAGCAGCAACAGCAGTTCTCAGCCGTCATGGGCACTCAGTCTGTAAAGTACTGTGGCACACAAGCCAGGGCACCCAGGTCCACGCCAAGCAGAGAAGGGACAAAGCTGGATGCAGCTCTGGGGCTGGTGGAGCTGTGCTGGGGGAACTATTGTGTGTGCACATGGGCACCTGGGTCCTTCTGCACATGGGGGACCTCACCTGGGGCTGGGAGCTGCTGCTCAGCTCCTTGGCCCACCAGGAGCAAGAGAGACCTGGGTCCAGTGAAGGACCCCCCTTGGCTGGGGCCTTTCCTTCCTTCCTTCCTTTGTTCCCTTTGAGCAGCTACCATGGCCCCATTGCTGCTTTCTGTGCTGTCCCTGCCAACATGGGAACAATCCCTGTGCCTTTCACTTTCACTTTTGCTTATGGGAAAGGGATGGGGACAGCATGAAGGAGGTGGTGAAGGGAGGAGAAGAGAGCAGCAGGTGATCTACCATCAACCATAAGATAACATACCTGCTTTATAGGGCAATAAAATTTGTTTCATCATATCAGTCACCTCTTTCATGCTGTCCCCCTCCCGTGCCTGTTAGAAAAAGATAAAGGCAAGGGGATTGTTCCCATGCTGGCAGGGACAGCACAGAAAGCAGCAGCGTGGCCACTGGATCTGCTCAAAGGGAACAAAGGCAGGAAGAAAGGAAAGGTACAGATGGGCACCTGGGTCCTTCTGCACATCGGGCACCAGCACATGGGCTGGGTGCTGCTGCTCAGCACCTTGGTTGGCGTGTTGGCCACAAAGAGTAAGAGAAACCTGGGTCCACTCAAGGTGGTGGAGATGGACATGGCCAACAGCGCCTTCGATGACCAGTACCGGGGCTGCAGCCGCATGATGGAGGATCTGCTGGGGGAGCTGAACCGCACCGAGTTCACCAACCAGGTCTATGCTGAGACATGGAGAATTGCTGCCAAGAAGGTGAGCAATCGATGGGGTCGTGCCAACCGCTCACCAGCACTGAGATGGGATCAGGCTACGGCTGTGACGGCGTACAAAATGGAGACGAAGCTGTACCACCAGTTCAACACGGCCACGCGAAGGGACGGCACCTCCCGGCAGCACTACCTGCGTTCCTTCCCCTTCAAGACGCTGCACTTCCTCCTGACCAGAGCCCTGCAGACCCTGTGGGAATCCCAGCCCCAGCGATGCCACCACGTCTACCGCGGTGTCAGGGGCACCCGATTCACGGCACAGCCAGGCACGGTGGTGCGCTTCGGTCAGTTCACCTCCACCTCCTTCCTGAAGAATATCTCTGAATCTTTTGGCCAGGACACCTTCTTCTCACTGGAGACCTGCCATGGTGTCCCCATCAAGGAATTCTCCGATAACCCTGAAGAGGACGAAGTCCTCATCCCACCCTTTGAGCAGTTCATGGTCACCAACTTCATCTACACCAAGGACGGAACCTTCATTGAGCTCCACTCCAAGGGGGTGAACAGCACCTACAACTGCGAGTTCGTGAAGGGTAAGGGCTGCAGTGCTCCACCACGGGCAGCTCGGGTGGATCGGGGATGCTGGGGAGCATGGGGAGGGTGTGCAGGCCGTGGCCGTGGGGAGGTGGGGAGCTCGGCCAAGGGGGAGCCTATGGGGAACTGGAGGCCAGGCCCTGCTCATGGCTGCAGCCCGGCTGCTCTGCGCCCTGAGGGGTTTCATTGCAGGGGGCCCTGTCTGTGCTGCAGCCCTGCAGCGCTCTCTGTTTCTTTGCAGATAAATGGTGCAAGGAGGGGCCGTGTGCTTTCATTGCAGGTAAGAGGAGCCCCCGGCCCCGCAGCCCCACTGCGGCTCCTTCCTTCCATTCACTGACTAAAGAGGTGTCCATAGAAGCCCATAGGTGCCATAGGTGCCCATAGGAGACCATAAGTGTCCATAGGAGACAATAAGTGCTGATAGGTGCCCTTAGGAGACCATAAGTGTCCATAGGAGATAATAAGTGCTGTTAGGTGCGCATATGTTCCCATAGGTGTCCATAGGAGACCATAGGTGCCATAGGTGCCCTTAGGAGCCCATAAGTGTCCATAGGAGCCCATAGGTGCCCATAGGTGCGCATATGTGCCCATAGGTGCACATAGGAGCCCATAGGTGTTTATAGGTGTCCATAGGAACCCATAGGTGCCCCCCAGGGCTCCTGACAGCCCAGGCTGGGCACAGCTTGCAGCCCCTGCAGCCATTCATGCCCATGTCTGTACCCCACAGGCAGGAGCAGCCCCCTGGAACCCCAGCACCTCTGGGTGCTCCTTGTGGCAGTCACAGCCCTGGCAGCCATAGCAGAGCCCTGAGCTGCACACACCATCCCACTGCCGCCCCTCCGTGCGGTCAGGAGGGCAGCAAAGTGCCTTCAATGCATCTCATGGAACCTGCAGACGCTGCTTTCCAACTGCTGATGCTTTCGGTGACGCTGTGGGACGTGGAGCAGCAGCACAGAACCATCCACTGCTCTTCCCCAATAATAAAAGCGTTGCTTTCATTGCTTTTATTGACTGCATCTCCCAGCCCGGCACACACAGTCGTCTTCATGCAGCCCCTCTGCCCCACAAGCAGCATCCTATGGGGCAGCCCTCACCCCACGCTGTTGTGCTGACACTCGGTCTCAGCCCATTCCCCCACCCTCATTGCTGGGGGGGTCGGCGGATCCGAGGGGGCCCATTTCAGCTCCTCGATATCGAACCCATCGGGGCTGAGCAGCACGCACGTGAAGTTGGTGTTCAGGTCCTGGAAGCTGAATGAGGTGAAACTCAAATCCCGGCGGAGGGTCAGCAGCGAACCCCGCGTTTCCTCTCTGCGGGACAAACGGCTCCGTCAGCCCCATATCCCCCCCGTGTCCCCTTTGGGGTGGTGATGGGGGGTGGCCAGGGGCCGTGCCGTGGGGCTGAGCTGCTCACCGCAACGCCCCTTCCAGCACGTCGGGCTGCAGCTGCTCCACGAAGGAGCCGTTTCCCAACCAGTAGAGCAGCGTCAGCTCCGGGTGGGCGCTCTCAGCCTCGCAGGACACGCTCACGTTGCTGCCTATGGGGGTGGGGGGGAAGATGGGCTCATACCTTGGGGTGGGGGGTCGCTTCACCCATCGCACCCCCTTGGGATCCCATCTGAGCCATCAGCCGTAGCGGGGCGCAGCTGTCGGACCCCTCTTCTACCCCCACCCCTTCCATTAAGGATTGGGTGGGGGGGGGAGGATGAGAGCAGCCCCTCGCTGTCATTCACCCATCTGGGGGGGTCACTCATCCATCTGGGGGGGTCACCACTCATCTGGGGGTCATCATTCCTCGGGGGGGGAACCCACCCATTCTGGGGGGGCGTCACTCATCATCTGGGGGGTCGCCTCACCTGGGGGGGGGTCACGTCCACTCATCTGGGTCACTCATCCATGGGGTGGGGGTCGACTCACCATACTGGGGGGCTTGCGCCGGGAGTTTCAGACCGGGGATCGGGACTGCGGGGATATGACGCTGCTGGATTGGGAGGGTGGATGAGGCCAGGTGGTGAAACGCCCCGTCAACAGACCCCACAACCCCCCCCCCCCCAGATGCCCCCAATCCCCCCTTACCTGCGCTGCAGGAGGCAAAGGCGCAGCAGAACAGGGGCAGCACCAGGCGTTTGGGTGGCACTGCGGGCACAAAGCAAGCTGAGCTCCGGGCCGCAGCCCCCCCCAACCCCCCCCTTATAATCCCCCTATAACCCCGACCCCCCCCATAACCCAAAGCCCATCCCCGGAGCGCTGTGCTCGTACTGTTAGAGCTGGGCATGGAGCCATCGGACGGCGCCGCTTTATGGACGGGCAGCGATGAGTCAGAGCTGCTGCCCTTCCTTCCCCCTTTCCCGTAATACGGGGATCCCCCACGGCCCGGACAGCACCGAACCCACAGGGGGAACCCACAGCCCAACTCCTCCTCCTCCTCCATCCCAGCGTTAATGAACGCGACGTGTCCGTTTGGAGACGTTTTATTTCCGATCGACCGTACCATCCCCATCGCTGGGCGGGATCTCGTCCATCATTTTAGGGCATGGACACCCAACGAAACGTTTTGGGCCCTAAAACGGGAATGATGGGGGAAGGGGAAGAGGTGGGATGAGCCATCGTGGCGTCCGTGTGATGCGGCCGCGTGGATCAGCGTCACCCCGGTGTCACGGCTCTAAACGAAGCCGGAGCTGCTTCCTCCTCCAGCCCCACCGCGGCTCCTTCCATCCGCCAACCAAAGAGGTGCCCATAGGAGCCCATAGGTGTCCATAGGTTGCCCACAGGAGCCCATAGGTGCCCATAGGAACCCAAAGGTGCCCATAGGAGCCCATAGGAGCCCATAGGAACCCAAAGGTGGCCATAGGAGCCCATAGGTTCCCATTGGCGTCCATAGGAGCCCATAGGTGCCCATAGTTGGCCATAGGAGATCATAGGTGCCCATAGGTGTCCATAGGAGCCCACAGATGCCCATAGGTGCCCATAGGAGCCCATAGGTGCCCATAGGAGCCCATAGGAGCCCATAGGTGCCCATAGGTGCCCATAGGTGCCCATAGGTGCCCATAGGTGCCCATAGGAGTCCATAGGGTGCCCATAGGATACCATAGGTTTCCATAGGTGCCCATAGGTGCCCATAGGTGCCCATAGGAGCCCATAGGTGCCCATAGGATCCCATAGGTGCCCATAGGAGCCCATAGGTGCCCACAGGAGTCCATAGGTGCCCATAGGTGTCCATAGGTGTCCATAGGTTCCCCCAGGGCTCCCGACAGCAGGGCATGTAGAAAAGACGATGTACAAAATGCCCTTGGGTTCGGGTTCGGTTCTTTCCTCTCCCTGCCATCAAAGTCGGGTCCATTTCAGAGTCGCTGTGCGCCTGTTTCGCGCCTGTTTCGGCCTATTCCCAAGGCCAGAATAACCCAGAGATGAGCCTCAGTTCATCCATAGAGAGCAATAGAAGCTGCACGCAATGGAAGATCCAGCCCCGTCGCCTCCAGGGCTGATCCGTTCTCATTGACGTAAAGCCCAGTTTTGGTTTCGTTTCGTTCTTAAATACCTTCATGGAAAGAATCATTAAAAAACCAGGTCCGGATCCCAGATGGGAGCGAGGGGCTGAGTCCGTGTTGATGTCAATGCCACCCCCTCCCCTCCACACACACCGAGGGGGGACCGGACCCCTCCGTGTGGGGATGGACGGATGCGGCCGGCGCTGTGCTGTGCCCATGGAGGGGATGGTGGGGGTGGGGGGACGGGGGGGCTGCCAGCCCTTATTCCAGGCCCAGGATGTAGTTGATGCCCTGCACCAGGCCGATGATAACGGGCTGCCAGGCCACCAGGTAGCGCAGCCAATCCAGCAGCTGCCCGTACATGACGTGAGGCCTCTCCCAGCTGCGTGGATATGAGTGAAGGAAGCACCAATGTGGGTTTAAAAGGTGGGTTTCAGCCAAGCTGGGGGTCAGCAGGTGGGAAATGGGGCTATTTCTGCTCTCTGGAAGCACTCAAGGCCAGGATGGATGGGGCTGTGAGCTATAGGAGGTGTCCCTGCACATGGCAGGGGTTGGGACTGGGTTGGAGCTTTGAGGTCCAACCCAAACCCTTCCATCACTCTATGCTGCACATGAAGCCAGTCAGCCTAATCCCGGAGCTGGGATGAACACACACCATGGCCATGCCTGCCTACAGCAGGACCAGCAACTATTAAGGTCCCTCCAACCCAACCCACTTTGTGTTCTGTGCTTCTTGGATTCTATGGATGGGTCCCTTTCAACCCAACCCAAAAAACATCGGGCTCTCTGCTTGTTGGCTTCTATGGATGGGTCCCTTCCAAACCAACCCAACCCACATCATGTTCTGTGCTTCTTGGCTTCTATGGATGAGTCCCTCCCAACCCAACCTACATTGGGTTCTGTGCTTCTTGGCATCTATGGATGGGTCCCTTTCAACCCAACCAATATCGGGTTCTGTGCTTGAATTCTATGGATGGGTCCCTTCCAACCCAACCCAACCCAACCCACTTTGGGTTCTGTGCTTCTTGGCTTCTATGGATGGGTTCCTTCCAACCCAACCCACATTGGGTTCTGTGCTTCTTGGCTTCTATGGATGGGTCCCTTCCAACCCAACCCCCTTTGGGTTCTGTGCTTCTTGGCCCCTATGGATGGGCTCTGCAGGGCTGGGAGCTCTAACACAAAGGATACGGGTTACTGAACATCCTCTTGAGATCCACCTTCTCTTTGCAGTATGGACACGTCTGCTTCTTCCCCACGATGCACCAACCCCGGATGCAGAACTCGTGGAAGCTGGAGCGTGGCGTTAAGGGGGAACCTCCTGGGAGGAACTGGCCCAGAGGATGGCCACGTTGCACAACCTTTCCTAGAAGGCCCAGGACCTTCCAGACACACACGAAGGGGCTGAGGCTGCAGGAAGGGTCACGAGACCCCATTGAGAAGCCAGGGGAGGGCAGGAGCCAGCAGTGGGGTATGGGGAAGCATAGGGAGGCCTGACAGAACCACTGCAAATCATGCATGTATCACATGCCCCAGCTGCAACAGCTCACCAGTTCCTTTAATACTCCTCTTCTGAGCCCGTCGCTCTGTCAGAGCAGCAGAGGGATTTACCCAACGCAAACCAAACCCCAAGGAGTCACAGTAACGCGTGACACAGAACCAGAACCACGAGGTCCGGCGGTGGGGAAAGGCAAGGCCGGCTCCTCACCCATAGAGCAGCCAACACAAACCCAGCCAAGCAAAACCCTACAGGGTCCCCTCACCTCTGTTCCACCTCCTCCAGCAGCCACAACTCAGCCCCATGGCTGTGGGTGCTCCCAAGCATCCTGCAGCACTCGGGAAAGCACCTGGCTGCAAACAGTGCCAGCAAATCCCCGTCTCCACCCCCTGAGTCAGAGCAGGAAGAAAAGGAAACCCAACTGACAGCAGGGCTGAACACAGAGCCAAAGCCACTTCCACTTTCAGAACTGCCAACAACAGCTGAAGGTTGAGTGGAAATTCCACACGGGTTGGGAGACGTTGGCCATTTCCATTTGCAACGTCAGCACAGCAGCATGGGACGCCGTGTGTTTTGAATGGGGAAAGCTGCAGGGTTCCTATAGGGCTGTGGAGGAGAAGGATACACGTGGTTGCAGGACAGCCTGTACGTGTTCTCGATGATCCCCTCCTCGTTGACGTCCACAAAGATCTGCTGCCCGCAGACGGCGCAGACGCTGTCGGAGAGGTGCTTGGTGGGCATCCCCGAGGCACTGTAGAACTGAGCAAGGACAGAGAATGGTGTTAGGAAGAGCTGGGGCAGAACCTGAGCTTTTGGGGCTGAAAAACCTTTTATTGGGTCCACAAGGGGGGAGATTACAGCAGTTCCACATCTGCCTGGAGATGGGGAGCTCAGCAGTGGGTGAGGTGATCCAGATTTGACACCCCCCCAGGGCAGAGCAGAGGGGAGGAGCGCCGTTCTCAATCTGCTGGCCACAATCTGTGCCATGCAACTCATGGTTCCATTGGACTTCTTGGCCACCAGAGCACATTGCTGCCTCACGGTCAGCCTGGGGTCACCTGGTGGCCAACCATTGGCCAACCAAGAATCCATTGGCCTTCTTGGCCACCAGGAATCACTGCTGACTCAATGGCCACCCGGTGGCCAACCAGGACACCATTGGCCTTCTAGGCTACCAGGACACGTCTCTGTATCATGATCAATGGTTGGCCAACCAGTGGCCAAACAAGACCCCATTGGCCTTCTTGGTCACAAGGAAACTCTGCTGCCTCATGGTCAACTGTTGGCCAACCATTAATCAACAGAGATACCATTGGTCTTCTTGGTCACCAAGACACTCAGCTGCCTCATGGTCAGCCTGTGGTCAACTGTTGGCCAACCATTGGCCAATCAAGACTCTATTGGCCTTCTTGGCCTTCAGGTCAGACTGCTGCCTTGTGGTCAACCGCTGGCCAACCAAGACCCCATTGGCCTTCCTGGTCACAAGGAAACACCGTTGTCTCATGGTCAACTGTTGGCCAACCATTAATCAACAGAGATACCATCGGTCTTCTTGGTCACCAAGACAAGCTGCAGTGGGTACGAGCCACAGGGAACTATGGCTACAGATAAAGAACTGATGCACGTAGGGCACGGCCCCATGAACAGGACTACACTTCAGCACCCGAGATTTTAAAGGCTCAGGTAGATTTCAACGCACCTTCCCATTTGGGGGAGGGAAAAGCTCCCACTGCAAACAGCTTGACCCCAGTCCCTGTTATCGGGGCAGCCCTCACTCACCCCAATGGTGGAGGCCATGTAGTCTGCACACATCTCTGCAAAGTCTCGCTCCAGGACCCCGTAGTAAAGACCATAGAAGAGGAGAGAGATGCCAAAGTCCATCGCGTCTTCTGGTTTGATTCTACAACAGATGACAACAAGAGCTTGGCTGCAGGGTTAGGGTTAGACACATCTGCTCCAAATCAAGCCTCACTTAACATTATCACACTTAACATGCTCATTAGTCAAGAAGGAATTAATCTCTCTTAACATGCTCATTAGTCAAGAAGGAATTAATCTCTCTGAAATGAGAGCTGGTTTGGGATAACGCCCACCTCTACCACCCGACCTGGGCTGGTTCATTGCTGCAGGTTTATTAGAGGAGCAAAGAATATCCCAGGCTGGACAGACACGGAGCAGGAGGGAGCAGCTCCCCATCAGCATCTCACCACGATGCCATCAACAGGGAGAGGACGCCCCAAAAGTCTCTTTGGTCTCCTGCCCCCATTCAGGCTTTGACTCATTCCCCGTGGTCTGATAAATCCCCCAGCACTCGGACCCAAAAGATTCACTCACC
Organism: Coturnix japonica; assembly: GCF_001577835.2. Classification (NCBI taxonomy): domain Eukaryota; kingdom Metazoa; phylum Chordata; class Aves; order Galliformes; family Phasianidae; genus Coturnix; species Coturnix japonica. Next base: position 173,778,735 of record NC_029516.1, read on the forward strand.
TGAATAACAAGTTCAGACCGAAGAGCGTAAACATGACAGCCATGTACCCCACGATGCCGGTGGCGTAACTCATCTTGTATATGAGCAGAAACCACTTATAAACCAGCCTGCAGGAGGAAAGGAGAAGCTGATCACCTCCATTAAACAAACAGGAGTGTTCTGCTTTCCAAGTGAGGGATTTCAGCTCCCAACAGCATCAGAGAGGTCGGATATTTAATTCAGCCTATAGATCTGGCTCTATTGAATTCAGTCTATGGATCTGGCTCTATTTAATTCTGGCTCTACTTAATTCAGCCTATAGACCTGGCTCTGCTTAATTCAGCCTATAGATGTGGCTCTATTTAATTCAGCCTAGAGATCTGGCTTTATTTAATTCTGGCTCTATTTAATTCAGCCTATAGATCTGCCTCTATTTAATTCAGTCTATAGATCTGGCTCTATTTAATTCAGCCTATAGATCTGCCTCTATTTAATTCCTCCTATAGACCTGGCTCTATTTAATTCAGCCTATAGATCTGGCTCTATTTAATTCTGGCTCTATTAAATTCAGCCTATAGACCTGGCTCTACTTAATTCAGCCTAGAGATCTGGCTCCATTTAATTCTGGCTCTATTTAATTCAGCCTATAGATCTGCCTCTATTTTATTCAGCCTATAGATCTGGCTCTATTTAATTCTATAGACCTGGCTCTACTTAATTCATCCTATAGATGTGGCTCTATTTAATTCAGCCTATATACCTGGCTCTACTTAATTCAGCCTATAGATGTAGCTCTATTTAATTCAGCCTAGAGATCTGCCTCTATTTAATTCAGCCTATAGACCTGGCTCTATTTAATTCAGCCTAGAGATCTGGCTCTATTTAATTCTGCCTCTATTTAATTCAGCCTATAGATCTGCCTCTATTTAATTCAGCCTATAGACCTGGCTCAACTTAATTCAACCTAGCGATCTGCCTCTATTAAATTCAACCTACAGATCTGGCTCTATTTAATTCTGCCTCTATTTAATTCAGCCTATAGATCTGGCTCTATTTAATTCTGGCTCTATTTAACTCAGCCTATAGATCTGGCTCTGCTATGGCAGCCCACGGCCTTTGGGGACCCAAAGCAGTTTAAGATTAGGATTTGTGGCTCTGAGACCTTAAAGAACTCCTTGTAGTGCTCAACCTGGGGCTGTTTGCACTCACCTGGGCGTTGTTTGCACCAGGGGTTTCCTCGTGGCCCTGAAGGTGACGAAAGCTGTGACTGCCGAGAACAGCACCCAGACGACCAGGAACCGCCACCAGTAGAGTTTGATGGTGAAATACAGAGGAACCACCCACATCTGGAACAGGGTGACCATCTGCAGGGACACAGGAGAGGAGGGGCCTTATGGGGTCCTATGGGGTCCTATGGGGTCCTATGGGGTCCTTATGGGGTCCTATGGGGTCTTTATGGGGTCCTTATGGGGTCCTATGGGGTCTTTATGGGGTCCTTATGGGGTCCTATGGGGTCTTATAGGGTCTTATGGGGTCTTATGGGGTCTTATGGGGTCCTATAGGGTCCTTATGGGGTCCTATGTGGTCCTTATGGGGTCCCTATGGGGTCCTTATGGGTTCCTATGGGGTCTTTATGGGGTCCTTATGGGGTCCTTATGGGGTTATAGGGTCCTTATGGGGTTTATAGGGTCCTTATGGGGTCCTTATGTGTTCCTATGTGTTTCCCTGACCCCACATGCCGTCACTCACGTTGTAGGACCGCGGGTGCCGCTGTTTCCATTGCACGAGCAGTAGCTGTGCCACCACGAGCGTCGCGATGAGGATGAGCACCATCTCAGCGTGCATGGCCTCGTGCCCGCGGTGCTTGGCGTGCATCAGCGCGTGCTCCACCCTAAGGCAACGGGGGTGAGGATCCTCCCACCCCACAGACCCCAATAGAACCCTATGGACCCCAATAGAACCCTATGGACCCCAATAGAACCCTATGGACCCCAATAGAACCCTATGGACCCCAATAGAACCCTCATAGCCCCCCCATAGGCCCCCACAGGCCCCCATAGACCCCTCATAGAACCCCACAGA
>NC_029516.1:173780820-173782167 GCF_001577835.2 Coturnix japonica
CCCATAGGCCCTTCGTAAGCCACCACAGGCCCCCATAGTCCCCTCATAAGCCCCCACAGACCCCTCATAAGCCACCACAGACCCCCATAGGCCCCTCATAGACCCCCATAGACCCCCCATAGGCCCCCATAGACCCCCATAGACCCCCATAGACCCCCACAGACCCCCATAGGCCCCTCATAGACCCCCACAGACCCCCATAAGCCCTCATAGGCCCCCAAAGACCCCCCATAGGCCCCTCATAGGCCCCCACAGGCCCCCCACAGATCCCCAATAGGCCCCGAATAGGTCCCTCATAGCCCCCTATAGGCCCTCATAGTCCCCCATAAGCCCCCACAGCAGCCGGCCCTCAGCGCCCCCCTCAGTTCTCCCACCCCACAGACACCCCACAGAACCCTATAGACCCCCACAGACCCCCATAGGCCCCTCATAGACCCCCACAGACCCCCCTAAGCCCTCATAGGCCCAAAAAGACCCCCCGTAGGCCGCTCATAAGCCACCACAGGACCCCAAAGGCCCCCACAGATACCTCATAGACCCCCAATACGTCCCAAATAGGCCCCTCATAGACCCCCATAGCACCCCACAGACCCCTCATAGACCCCCACAGACCCCTCATAGACCCCCATAGGCCCCTCATAGACCCCCATAGACCCCCATAGCCCCCATAGGCCCCCATAGAGCCCCCCATAGACCCCCATAGACCCCCATAGCCCCCCATAGACCCCCATAGACCCCCATAGCCCCTCATAGACCCCCATAGACCCCCCATATAACCCCATATAATCCCATAGGCCCCCATAGACCCCTCTTAAACCCCTCATAGCCCCGCGTAGGCCCCCATAGGCCCCAAATAGGCCCCTATAGTCCCCCACAGACTCCCACAGGCCCCTCATAAACTTCTATAGACCCCCATAGGCCCCTCATAGACGCCCATAGACCCCCATAGTCCCCCACAGGCCTCTCATAGCCCCCCATAGACCCCCACAGGCCCCCATAGTCCCTCATAGACCCCCACAGGCCCCTCACAGACCCCCATAGGTCCTCACAGGCCCCTCATAGACCCCCATAAGCTGGTGACCTGTGATCCAGGGCGTCTGTGGGGGCTTATGAAGGGACCATGGGGGCCTGTGAGGGTCTATGGGGGGGTCTGTGAGGTTCCTGTGGAGGTCTATGAGGGGCTATGGGGGTCTATGAGGACTATGGGGCCTGTGGAGGCCCTAAAACATGAGGGCCTGTATGTGGGTCTATGAGGCCTGTGAGGACCTATGGGGTCGGAGGGTCTTGTGGGGGTCTTATGGGGGCCTATTGGGAGTCTCTCGGGAATCACCATATGATGTGGCCATT
>NC_029516.1:173783494-173788362 GCF_001577835.2 Coturnix japonica
AGACCCCCATAGGCCCCTCATAGACTCCCACAGACCCCCCATAGACCCCTCATAAACCACCACAGACCCCCATAGGCCCCTCATAGACCCCCACAGACCCCCCATAGGCCCTTCGTAAGCCACCACAGACCCCCATAGGCCCCCACAGACCTCTCATAGGCCCCCACAGACTCCCATAGGCCCCTCATAGGCCCCCACAGACCCCTCATAGGCCCCCCATAGACCCCCATAGGCCCCCACAGACCCCCCCACACACTCACCTCCATCTCTCTTCAGGAGACAAGTGTGAAAGATCGACCTGAGGAGGCAAAAAGAGACGACACAACAAGAGCAGCGTTGGAGCAGCGATGTATTAAGATATGGATTTACCTTCCACCTTACTCATATGGCTTTGGACCTTTACATTAAACCCAATGCAATGTGCAGCACCATAAGGAGCCTATGGCAGGCAGGGCTGTGCTATGGGGCTCCAACCTTTGTCCCCATGTGATGCAGCACAGCTCTGGGCTCAGCTGCCACGTTTCATTTCTGCTCCTTAATTGAACTCAATGGCCCTGGGCAGGAAAAGGCAGAGCCCAGAGTGAGGTGTAACAGCAGCACAACCACCCCATGGGGCAGTGCAGGTGGATAGGATGCCCTATAGGGACTCACTGACCCCTTATAGATCCCCATAGACCCTCACAGTCCCCCATAGGCCCCTCATAGGCCCCCACAAACCCCCAATAGTCCCCCATATACCCCTCATATCCCCCATAGGCCGTTCATAGCCCCCATAGGCCCCTCATAGTCCCCCACAGGCCCCCATGGACCCCTTATAGATCCCCATAAGCCCTTATAGGCCCCCATAGACCCTCATAGGCTGCTATAGGTCCCCCACAGGCCCCTCATAGCCCCTCATAGTTCCCCACAGACTCCCATAGGCCTTCATAGACCCCCAATAGGCCCCTCATAGACCCTCACAGGCCCCTCATAAGCCCCCACAAGTCCCTCATAGACCCCCCATAGGACCCCACAGACCCCCATAGCCCCCCATAGACCCTCATAGGCCCCCATAGACCCCCATAGGACCCCATAGGGCCCCACAGACCCCTCATAGGCCCCCAATAGACCAGCCTCCCTCATAGGCCCCCCCAGACCCCTCATAGTCCCTCATGGAGACCCCCCCCCAAGACACCCGCGAGTGTAGCTCTCCCACCGCACAGAGCCCCATAGGCCCTATTTCAGCGCCCTCATAGACCCCATTGACTCCCCCCACAGACCCCATTTGGCCACCACAGACACCCCACACGCCTCTCATAGGCTGTCCTCACAGGTGTGACCGCTCTTAGAACGTCCCTCATACAGGCCCCCTCACATAGCCGCCCTCATAGAACCCCCATAGTCCCCCCCACAGATCCCTCAGTTAGACCCCCTCATTAGGCTCTCACAGGACCCCGCAGTAGACCCCCACAGACCCCACCATTAGGGCCCTACATTAGTCCCACAGACGCCCCCCTACCCCCCCTCATAGACACCTCATAAGCCCTCTCATTAAGCCCCCACAGGAACCAGCCTCACAGACCCTCATTTAGCCCCCTCATTTACCGCTCCCTCATAGCCCCTACAACAGCTCCAGTAGGCCCTTCTATAGGACTCCCCATAGACCCCATAGACCCCATAGACCCCATAGACCCATAGACCCCATAGGTCTCTCATAGGACCCCCATAGGCCCCTCATAGACCCCATAAGCCCCCCACAGACCCCTCATATCCACCCACAGACCCCCATAGGACCCCCATAGGACCCCCAACAGATACCCCCAATCCCCCCCATAGACCCCCATTACCCCCCATATTCCCCCACCTCTTCCGCCTCTCTCTCCCCGGGGCGCAACCTCCACCTCAGCACGGCCGCCATCGTTGGCCTCTCCCCCCCCCCCCCCCCCCCCCCCCCCCCCCCCCGCCATCCACTACACGCCAGCTCCTTCCGTCGCCCTCCTCCAATCACGCCCACCTCACCGCCCTTCCATCCAACATCGCTACGCTCGGGCGCTCGGCGCTCGACAATGCAGCGACGAGAGGGGGGGACGAGCCGTCAAAGAGCCGATTGGCGTGTCAAGACTTCGGGAACCTGTCGGGTTTGATCCGGCCCGGTGTCATGGGCGGCGCCGTCCCGGTTCTCTATAGGGTGGATGTATGGCGGCTCAATAATGGGGCTGACTGGGGTGGGAATGGGGGCTATTGGGTCGGTTTTATTGGGCGGAGGGCGTACGAGGGAACGAATGGGGCTATGGGCGGTGGGAACTGGAGAGCTATGGGGTGGATATAAGGGGCTATGGGGTCGGTATATGGGGCTATGGGGTGGGAATGGGGCTATGGGGTGGGGATGGGGGGGCTATGGGGGTTGGTTTATGGGCTGGGGTGGGAATGGGGGCTACTGGGGTGTGAATGAGGGGCATGGGTGGAATGAGGGGCTATGGGGGTTGGTTTATTGGCGGCTGGGGGTGGGTCTGAGGGGCTATGGGGTGGGAATGAGGGGGTTTGGGGTGGAAATGGGGGACTATGGGGTGGAAATGGGGGCTATGGGGTGTGGATTATGGCTTGTGTGGCTGGGGTGGAGAATGAGGCCTATGGGGTGGGACAATGAAGGGGTACGTTCTAGGGTGCCATGAACACTAGGCTCGGGATGAAATGGGGGGCTATGGGGCTCAGTTAGGGGCGGGGGTTGGTTCTGGGGGCCTTCTTTTTAAAGAATGTATGGGGGTGAAAATGGAGGACGGGCGTTCGTGGCCGGGGTCAGAGTGCCGCTATGGGGAGCTGGTGGGGGAGCAGATACCCCCTTCTCGGGGGTCCGAAATGCCATTGCGGTGTGGGGGTTGTACCTGAGGGTGGGGGACTCTGGGGGTCCCGAGTGCCCCTATAGGGACACATTGACCCCAGTGGGGCCCTAAATGCCCCTGGGGGGGCAGATAAGCCCCCCCGTGGCTCTCGCTGCACTCAGCTGTCAATCAACGCATGGCCACGCCTCCGCCTCCACCACGCACCAATCACAGCCACGCGTCGCTCAGTGGGCGTGGCCTCAACTAGACCCGCCCCCTTCCTCTTTCTTGTCCCAGCTCTGCGCATGCGCAGTTCCGTAGCTCCGCACCCCCTCCCTCCGCAGTAGTACTTCCGGTGGGTCAGTTTGTACTTCGGGGGGGGTCCGTTTGTACTTCCGGGGGTCAGGGTTCCTACTTCCGGGTTGCCCGCTGCGGCGGTGCCTGGTGGCCGCCATGTTTACTCTGTTCCCTTCGCTCCTTCCTCGCCTGACCGAACCGCTGTGGTTCAACTTGGACCGGCCGAGCGTGGACGAGACGGAACTGCAGCAGCAGGAGCAGCAGCACCAGGCCTGGGTACGGGAACGGGGGGCGGGGGGACGCCTTGGGGGTTGGGGGGGTTCAATGCAGGGCTGTGTAGGCCTCAAAGAAAGGCTCAGTAGGCCTTAATGCAGGGCTCCATAGGCCTCAATGCAGGGCTATGTAGGCCTCAGCCTCACAGATCTCAGTAGGCCTCAACGCAGGGCTCCGTAGGCCTCAACACAAGGTTATGTAGGCCTCAACGTAGGGCTCAGTAGGCTGCAATGCAGGGCTCTGTAGGCCTCAACACAAGGTTGCGTAGGCCTCAATGCAGGGCTCATTAGGCCTCAATGCAAGGCTGTGTAGGCCTCAACACAAAGCTCAGTAGGCCTCAATGCAAGGCCTCAACACAACGCTTTGTAGGCCTCAACACAGGGTGCAGTAGGCCTCAACGCAAGGCTGTGTAGGCCGCAACATAGGGCTCAGTAGGCCTCAGTGCAGGGCTCCATAGGCTGCAACACAGGGCTCAGTAGGCCTCAGCGCAAGGCTTTGTAGGCCTCAACGCAGGGCTGTGCAGGCCTCAACTCAAGGCTCAGCAGGCCTCAGTGCAGGGCTCAGTAGGCATTAATTCAGGTCTCTGTAGGCCTCAACGCGAGGCTTTGTAGGCCTCAACACAAGGCTCAGTAGGCCTCAACTCAAGGCTCTCTAGGCCGCAACATAGGGCTCAATAGACCTCAATGCAGGGCTCAGTAGGCCTCAATGCAGGGCTCAGTAGGCTGCAATGCAGGGCTCTGTAGGCCTCAACGCAAGGTTGCGTAGGCCTCAATGCAAGGCTGTGTAGGCCTCAACACAAGGCTCAGTAGGCCTCAAGGCAGGTTTTAGTAGGCCTCAATGCAAGGCTCAGTAGGCTTCAACACGGGGTGCAGTAGGCCTCAATGCAGGGCTCAGTAGGCCCCAACGCAAGGCTGTGTAGGCCACAACATAGGGCTCAGTAGGCCTCAGTGCAGGGCTCCATAGGCTGCAACACAGGGCTCAGTAGGCCTCAACGCAAGGCTTTGTAGGCCTCAACGCAGGGCTCAGTAGGCCGCAACACAGGGCTCCGTAGGCCTCAATGCAGGCCTGTGCAGGCCTCAACTCAAGGCTCAGTAGGCCTCAAAGAAAGGCTCTGTAGGCCTTAATGCAGGGCTAAGTAGGCCTCAACGTAGGGCTCTGTAGGCCGCAACGTAGGGCTCAATAGGTCTCAACTCAAGGTGCATTAGGCCTGAATGCAAGGCTCAGTAGGCCTCAACTCCAGGCTCTGTAGGCCTTAATACAGGGCTGTGTAGGCCTCAACACAAAGCTCAGTAGGCCTCAGCCTCAGTGCTCAGCAAAGGGAAACTCAGCCCCCCCCCAATCCTCCTTGGGGGTAGAGATGTGTTAATTGAGGCCTGTGTTAATTAAGGCCTGTGCTAATTGTGGCCTGTGTTAATTAAGGCCTGTGCTAATTGAGCTGCGCCACCTCCCCATGATCAAGGAGTTCCTTGGGGGCACTTCTGGCCTCCCCGTTCCTCAGCC
>NC_029516.1:173789719-173790135 GCF_001577835.2 Coturnix japonica
ATATGGGGCAGCACGTGGCTGTGTGGGGATGGGGGCTTATCCCCCCCTAATGGGGGATAATGGGGGCCATGTCCCTTGTCCCTAATGGGGGATCATGGGGGCTGCATCCCGTGGCCCTAATGGGGGATCATGGGGGCCATGTCTCTTGGCCCTAATGGGGGATCATGGGGGCCATGTCCCTTGGCCCTAATGGGGGATCATGGGGGCCCCATCCCTTGGCCCTAATGGGGGATCATGGGGGCCATGTCCCCTGGCCCTAATGGGGGATCATGGGGGCTGCATCTCTTGGCCCTAATGGGGGATCATGGGGCCATGTCCCTTGGCCCTAATGGGGGATCATGGGGGCCGTGTCCCTTGGCCCTAATGGGGGATCATGGGGGCTGCATCCCCTGGCCCTAATGGGGGATCATGGGGCC
>NC_029516.1:173790197-173791157 GCF_001577835.2 Coturnix japonica
TGTCCCTTGGCCCTAATGGGGGATCATGGGGGCTGTATCCCTTGGCCCTAATGGGGGATCATGGGGCCGTGTCCCTTGTCCCTAATGGGGGATCATGGGGCCGTGTCCCTTGGCCCTAATGGGGGATCATGGGGGCCATGTCCCTTGGCCCTAATGGGGGATCATGGGGGCCATGTCCCTTGTCCCTAATGGGGGATCATGGGGCCATGTCCTTGGCCCTAATGGGGGATTATGGGGCCGTGTCCCTTGGCCCTAATGGGGGATCATGGGGCCATGTCCCTTGGCCCTAATGGGGGATCATGGGGCCATGTCCCTTGGCCCTAATGGGGGATCATGGGGGCCATGTCCCCTGGCCCTAATGGGGGATCATGGGGGCCGTGTCCCTTGGCCCTAATGGGGGATCATGGGGCCGTGTCCCTTGGCCCTAATGGGGTCGGAGCTGTGGGTGGCTGTGGCTGTGGTGCTGTAATGGGACGCGTCGTGCCCCATTGTGACCCCCCCAGCACTACGACGAGGAGGAGGAAGAGGACGATGAGGACGACGAAGACAGCGAAGAGGACTCGGAGGACGACGAGGACATGCAGGATATGGATGAGATGAACGACTACAACGAGTCTCCTGACGACGGGGAGATCAACGAGGTAACGGCTGGGCTGGGTCCCTGCCCCATATCAACCCCACAACCACACAATAGGTTGGGTGGGGAGGGACCCCAAAACCCACCCGGCCCCTTTGTGGGCACCACGGCTGAGTGCAATGGGGTTTTTATGGGGCTGAGAATGTCCAACGTTGTCGTTTCCAGGTGGATATGGAGGGGGCAGAGCAGGACCAGGACCAGTGGATGATCTGATCCCAGCAGGACGGGAACCAGAGTTAAGTGAGATGGGGATGGAGCCCCCATGGCTCTGACTGGGACCAGAGAACAGCACCCCACAATGGGCTCAGCACCCCACAATGGGC
>NC_029516.1:173791645-173794269 GCF_001577835.2 Coturnix japonica
GCAGCTTTCCTAATAAACACCATTTTGTAGGATGGGGGCCCTAAATCTGAATGGAATCACCTGCTTGTGCTTGGGTGGGCAAAGGGTTCGGGGTACAGCTCTGCCTGCAGCCCCCCCTCACCCCATAGACACAAAGCGTTCGGGGTACAGCTCTGCCTGCAGCCCCCCCTCACCCCATAGCCACAAAGCACAGCAGACCCCCCTCACCCCATAGCCACAAAGCACAGCCCCCCCTCACCCCATAGGCACAAAGCAGAGCAGCCCCACGTTCCCTTTGTGTTTTAATGGCTGGGTTGTGATCTGTCCCATCTCACCGTGCCCCGACGTAGCAGAGCTCAGCGATGCCGTCGGGGATGGCCCTGCAATACTCCAGGCTGGCTCTGTGCACCCTGCACCGATACTTGCCGCACGTCTTGGCGTATTGCAAGAAATGCGGCGCGCCGGGGAACACCACGTTATCAGCCAGCACCGTGGCCTTATCAGCCAGCAGCCCGTGCTCCTCCAGCAGCCTCAGGTCCCTCAGGTAGCTCCTCTTCCAATGGTCCATGAACACAAAGTCGAAGCCGTTCTGCGCCTTCAGCTGCGGGATCACCTCGTCGGTGGGGCCCACGATCAGCTCTACCTGCATTAAAACACCCTCAACACTCCAGCTTTGGACCGGTACCACGTTACCAGCCCTTCAAAACCACCCCCAACCCTCCAGCTTTGGATCAGCACCGCGTTTCCAGCCCTTCAACTCACCATCTGGGGGGGCCGTGTGGCCTATTGGGGGGCTGTGTTACCTATTAGGGACTTGTGGGGCCTATTAGGGGGCTGTGGGGCCTGTTTAGGGGCTGTGGGGCCTATTGGGGGGCCATGTTACCTATCAGGGGCTGTGTGTGGCCTATTAGGGGTTGTGTGGCCTGTATGGGGTATGTGGGGCCTATATGGGGCTGTGGGGCCTATATGGGGGCTGTGGGGCCTATTAGGGGCTGTGGGGCCTATTAGGGGCTGTGTTACCAATTAGGGACTTGTGTGGCCTATTAGGGGTTTGTGGGGCCTATTAGAGGTTTGTGGGGCCTATTAGGGGTTGTGGGGCCTATTACGGGGGCTGTGTTACCTATTAGGGGGCTGTGTGACCTATTAGACAACCAAGGGATCTAGGAACAGTTTGGCCGAAATCCTGGGAGTATTAAAGATAAATTTTGTTCAGACAGACAGTCATGTTTTGGCACATATTTTGACCCCTGGGCATCTCTCCAGTACTGTACATCACAATGAACCACCCTCAGCTCCAGCTTTGGATCAGCACCGTGTTACCAACCCTTCAAAACCACCTCAACCCTCCAGCTTTGGACCAGCACCACGTTACCAGCCCCACAATCAGCTCTACCTGCATTAAACCACCCTCAGTTCTCCAGCTTTTGACCGGCACCGCGTTTCCAGCCCTTCAAACCACCTCAACCCTCCAGCTTTATATCAGCACCGTGTTTCCAGCCCTTCAAACCACCCTCAGCTCCAGCTTTNATCAGCACCGTGTTTCCAGCCCTTCAAACCACCCTCAGCTCCAGCTTTATATCAGCGCCAGCTTTATATCAGCGCCGCATTTCCAGCCCTTCAAACCACCCTCAGCTCCAGCTTTATATCAGCGCCGCATTTCCAGCCCTTCAAACCACCCTCAGCTCCAGCTTTACATCAGCACCGCGTTTCCAGCCCTTCAAACCACCTCAACCCTCCAGCTTTATATCAGCACCGTGTTTCCAGCCCTTCAACTCACCGTCTGCTCATCGAATCCCGCCAGCCGAATCACCTTCTCGGCCACGGCCGCGTGCTGTGGGTTGGGTTCCACGGTGCAGAGGTGAGCGCCGCCCGGCAGCGCCGCAGCCATCAGCACGGTGCCATACCCGCAGTACGTGCCCAATTCCAGCACAGAACGAGGTGCCCGCTCACAAAGCAGCCGCTCCACGATCTTCCCTATGGGGCCAGAGGGTCCTCAGTGCCCTGCTGGGCTTTGGGGTGGGGGCAGGAGGGTGGGGAGGGACCCTATAGCACGGTGCTGGGGCTGGGCTGGTAGTGCCGTGGGGTTGGTAAGGATGTGGGGCTGGGATGGCCATGGATGGGCCAACTGTGTTATGGATGTGCCAGCTGTTATGGATGTACCAGCTGTTGTGGCTGTGCCAGCTGTTATGGATGTACCAGCTGTTATGGCTGTGCCAATGGGGCCATTGTCTTGCTGGGAGTGTCGTGGCCATGCCAAGTTTGCCGTTGCTGTGCCAGCAGTGCAATGTGTGTGCCAAGGGTGCCATGGCTGTGCCAAAGATGCTGCAGCCAAACCAATGGTGCCATGGCCATGCCAACACTGCCCTGGCCATACCAATGATGACAAAGATACTACAGCCATACCAACATTGCTATGGCCATGCCAATGGTACCATGGCCATGCCAAAAGTCCCCTGGCCATACCAATGGTGCCATGGCTGTGCCAAGGATACGGCAGCCATACCAATGGTGCCATGGCCATACCAACATTGTCTTGGCCATACCAATGGTGCCATGGCCATACCAGTGGTGCCATGGCCATGTCAATGGTGTCATGGCCATGTCAGTGGTGCCATGGCCATACCAATGGTGCCATGGCCATACCA
>NC_029516.1:173794971-173797848 GCF_001577835.2 Coturnix japonica
GCCATGGCCATACCAGTGGTGCCATGGCCATGTCAATGGTGTCATGGCCATGTCAGTGGTGCCATGGCCATACCAATGGTGCCATGGCCATACCAACGGTGCCATGGCCATACCAACGGTGTCATGGCCATACCAATGGTGCCATGGCCATACCAACGGTGCCATGGCCATACCAACGGTGCCATGGCCATGTCAATGGTGTCATGGCCATACCAATGGTGCCATGGCCATGTCAATGGTGCCATGGCCATACCAACATTGCCTTGGCCATACCAATGGTGCCATGGCCATACCAACATTGCCTTGGCCATACCAATGGTGCCATGGCTGTGCTACCCAGCTGTGCCCATGTTGCTGTGCCCATGCCAATGGTGCCATAGCCATTCCGGTGGCTCCATGGCTGTGCCATGGTGAAGTCGCCCTGCTACCGTTGCCATCCCCAGGCTGGTATTCCACATCCACACCACCAGCCGTGCCAGGAGCCCCCTGCGGCCCCGCTGACCTTTGAGGGGTCCCACGCAGCTGAGGTGCTCGCAGTTGTAGCTCCACTGGTCGAAGGTGAGCAGGATGTGCTGGGGGTCCCCGGGGATGGCGTGGCTCAGCACGTATTGGAAGGCGCGTTGTTCGCGGGGGACCCCGGTCAGTCGGTCCTGCAGCCAAGGCAGCAGCGCGGCGCGGTACAGCAGCACCAGGTAATGGCGGTACCGGATCAGCAGAGTGATGAGGAAGGGGAGGAAGGCCAGAGCGATGGCGGGGGACACCATGGTAAACCCTATTGGATCCCGGAGCCCCCACCCCAAAGCTCAGCACAAACCTTGGGAGGTTCCTGCCTCTGGGTTGTGCTCAGTGTGTCCCGAGGGCCCCAGCTCAGCTCTGCTCCATGCTCAATTATTGATGGTGACACCGTAGGAACGGCCTGAGCCGGATCCGGTTACTGGGTTGGTTTATGGGGTGGGGATGCACCCTCACATGGGGTGGGGGTGGGGAGAGATGGGGGAGGGAGTCAGAGAGGGGGGTGAGGAGGATGGGTAGAGAGAAGGATGTGGGTGGGACTGGGGGAAGGGATACAGATTGGATGGGGCGGAGTAGCAGATGGGTAGAGATTGGTGGGGCTGGGTTGGGGATGGAAGTTGAGCGATGGGGATAACGAGTGGAATAGTCGGGTGGGTGGTCATTGATAGTATGAGGTGAATAGCAGCTAGGGAATAGGATGGGGTGATTTGGGGTAAGACGATGGGGTAGATAGATAGAATGGGATGGGGTGGATGCGTTGTATGATGATGGGCATGGAAACGATATGGGTGGGGGATAACAGGATGGGGCTTGGATGCGGGGTTAGGAATGGATGGGTGGATGGGATGGTGTAGGATTTCAGATGGGTGGCGATCTGGGGGAGGAATGGGGTATGTGTGGCTGGGATGGGTATGAACGGATGAATAAGATGGGGGAGAGATCAAGGATGAGCTGGGGCTGGCTGGGGTTGGGATGGGAGTTGAATGGGAGAGATGGGAATGGGTGGATGGGCTGGAGTAAGATATGGGATAGGATTGGTTGGATACAGATGGTTTAGAGATTAAAGAATGGGGATAGGGTGGATTGGGATGGATATATATGGGTGGGCGATAAGGAATGTGGATGGATGGGGTGAGGAAATGGATGGGGGTGGGGGGCGGGGCGATGATATGGGGGAGATAAGGGCTGGTGGGGATTATGGGATTCTACAGATGGGTGGGGATGGGGAAGGAACGGGGTAGTGTTTGGGTGGGATGGGGTAGAGATAAGGGTGGGGATGGGGGTTGGGGATGGAGTCGAGGTGGGATAAAGATAAGGATGGAGATGGGGTAGAGCTAGGAATGGAGTGGGATAGAGATGGGGTAGGGATGTGGGTGGGATGGGGGTGGGATGGAGATGGAGTAGAGATAGGGATAGGATGGGGTGGATGTGGGATAGAGATGGGGTGGAGATAAGGATGGGGATGGTGTAGGGATACAGATGGGATGGGGATGGAGTGGGGATGGGGGGGGAGGAACGGGGTGAGGTTGGGGTGGGATGGGGCTGGAGTAGCGATGAGGTAGAGATGGGGTGGAGAGTATTGGGATGGGATGGGGCAGGGATGGGATAGAGATGGGGTAGGGATTCAGATGGGATGGGGATGGAGTAGAGATGGGGTGGAGATAAGGATGGGGGTAGGGTGTGATAGGGTAGAGATTTAGATGGGATGGGGATGGGGGGAGGAACGGGGTAGTATTGGGGTGGGATGGAGATGGGGTAGAGATAAGGATGGGGTGGGATGGGGATGGAGCAGGGATTTGGATGGGATGGAGGTGGAGTAGAGATAGGGATGGGATGGGGTGGATGTGGGATAGAGATGGGGGAGAGATAAGAATGGGGATGGGGTGGGATGGGGATGGAGTAGATATGGGGTGGGGATAAGGATGGGGATGGGATGGGATAAGGATAAGGATGGGGATGGGATAAGGATGGGATAAGGATGGGATAAGGATGGGATAAGGATGGGATGGAGATAAGGATAGTGATAAGGATGGGGTGGAGATAAGGATGGAGATAAGGATGGAGATAAGGATAGTGATAAGAATAGTGATAAGGGTGGGATGGAGTTGAGATGGGACACAGATAAGAAGACAGGGCCGCTCGCTGATTGGTTCCCTATCACGTGACCGCGCCTCCTTGCGGCTCGGTAGAGCAGCGAGCGGAGGGCGGCGTTTTTCTCTTCCTATTGGCTCGCCCACGTCACGTGGCGAAGGGGGGAGAGACCGGAAGCGGAAGCGGCTGTGAGCGGGGTGTGGTGGTCGCTCCTCCGTCACGTGACAGGGGCGGGGCGGCCCCTGCCGGAGTCATGGGCTGCTGCTACAGCTC
>NC_029516.1:173799254-173800193 GCF_001577835.2 Coturnix japonica
TAGGGGGGCTATGTGGGGCTATTGGGCCTATGGGGGCCTTGTGTGGGGCTATGGGGCCTATGTGGGACTATGGGGCCTGTCAGGGCCTATGGGGCACCTGTATGGGATCGTGGGGCCTGTGTAGGCCTATGGGGGCCTATATGGGACTATGGGGTCTGTTAGGGTGTGGGGTTATGGGGGGGGACTATGGTCCTTATGTGGGTCTGCTGGGGCCCTGTGTGGGACTATGGGGCCTGTCAGGGCCTATGGGGGCGCCTTTATGGGATCATGGGGCCTATGTAGGCCTGTGGGGGGGCCTACGTGGGACTATTGGGCCTATGGGGGCCTTGTGTGGGACTATGGGGTCTGTGTGGGGTTATGGGGGGGACTATGGGCCTGGTGTGGGTCTGTTGGGGCCCTGTGTGGGGCTATGGGGCCTGTCAGGGCCTATGGGGGCACCTGTATGGGATCATGGGGCCTGTGGAGGACTATGGGGGGAGGGGTCTGTGGAGGCCTATGGGGAGGCCTATGTGGGACTGTGGGGTCTGTGGGGGTCTGTGTGGGGTTATGTGTGGGACTATGGGCCTTCTGTGGGGCTGTTGGGCCCCTATGTGGGACTATGGGGTCTGTGTGGGGTTATGGGGGGCCTATGTGGGGCTATGGGGGGTATAGGGGGGATATATGGGGGGACTATGGGCTTTGTGTGGGTCTGTTGGGGTCCTATGTGGGACTATGGGGCCTGTCAGGGCCTATGGGGGCACCTGTATGGGATCATGGGGCCTGTGTGGGGCTGTGAGGCCTGTGGGGGTCTGTAGGGTCTATGGGGTCTGCAGGGACCTGGAGCATCAGGTGAAGGTTTGGGGGCCACAAGGTGAGAAGGACATAAAGGTGATGGAGAGCATCAAGTGGGGGGGGTTATAGGGCTGGGGGGGTTATAGGGCTGGGCGGGGGCTATAAGGC
>NC_029516.1:173803032-173804088 GCF_001577835.2 Coturnix japonica
TATAGGCCCCACAGCCCCATATAGGCCCCACAGCCCCATATAGGCCCCACAGCCCCATATAGGCCCCACGTCCCCCTAATAGGCCCCACAGCCCCCAAATAGGCCCCACAGCCCCCTAATAGGCCCCACAAGCCCCTAATAGGTAACACGGCCCCCTAATAGGCCCCACAGCCCCTAATAGACCCTACAGCCCCCTAATAGCCCCCATATAGGCCCCACAGCCCCATATAGGCCCCACAGCCCCATATAGGCCCCACAGCCCCCATATAGGCCCCACAGCCCCATATAGGCCCCACAGCCCCATATAGGCCCCACAGCCCCATATAGGCCTCAGCCCCTCGTATCCCTGCAGTAACATCATCGACGTGTCGGCCGCCGACTCGCAGGGGATGGAGCAGCACGAATACATGGACAGAGCCCGGCAGTACAGGTGGGTCTATGGAGCCCTGCTATGGGGGGGGGCAGCTCCTCCCCAGCCCCATAACAGGACACACACAGACCCCCGCCCCTATTTACCCCCCCAGCACCCGGCTGGCCATGCTGAGCAACAGCCTGACGCACTGGAAGAAGCTGCCGCTGCTGCCATCGCTCACCAACCAGCCCCACCAGGTGCTGGCCAGCGAACCCGTCCCATACACAGACCTACAGCAGGTGAGGGGGGTCCTGCTGCAGCCCCCACCCCATTACAACCATCCTCTATGGGGCTGAACCACAGCCTCTCCCCCCGCCCCCCTGTGTAGGCCTATGGGGGAGCCTGTGTGGGTCTGTGGGGTGTAGGGGGGTTTGTGTGGGTCTTTTGGGGCCTGTGGGGAGGCCTATGTGGGTCTATGGGGTGTAGGGGGCCTTGTGTGGGGCTATGGGGTCTGTGTGGGGTAATGGGGGGACTATGTGGGACTATGGGGTCTGTGTGGGGTTATGGGGGGCCCTGTATGGGATATGGGGCCTATGTGGGTCTGTGGGAGCCTATGGGGAGGCCTATGTGGGTCTGTGGGGTGTAGGGGGGTTTGTGTGGGTCTTTTGGGGCCTGTGGGGGGGCCTTCTGCAGCCCCCACCCCA
>NC_029516.1:173809047-173811886 GCF_001577835.2 Coturnix japonica
GGGTCTGGGGTTGCCCCCCCCCCCGTGTGCATAGGGTAAAATGGGGGGGGGGCTCCATCCTCATCACTGCCCCCCCCCCTTTGTGTGCATAGAATAAATGGGGGGGGCTCCATCCTCCTTGCTGTGGGTCTGGGGTTGCCCCCCCCCCATTATAAGGGGCAGGTTCAGGATCTGGCTGCCCCCATAGGACACTCCCCGGTGCCTTCCCCTTTAGCCCCCCCCCCTTTACCCCCCCCATTTCTCTCCTTTTCTTTTTGGGGGGGTTCAGTTGCTTTTAATTCACCGTCCCACATAAACTCACACACATCCAGCCCCACACATTGGGCTCCTCTCTGTTCTATGGGGTTTGTGGCCCCACAGCGGCTCCTCTGTGTTCTATGGGGTCTGTGGGGTCGTCCATTACCTGCAATGTGGGGGGGGGAGGAGCTGGGGGGGGCTTCATTCCCCCCCCCCCATAAATATATGGATGATCCCAGTTGGTTTATGGCACCTCCTGCCCCACGTAGGGATGGTGGGGGGCTATTGGGGGCTATGGGGGCACCTGGATGGGAATATGGGGCCTGTGTGGGGTTATGGGGGGACTATGGGGCTGCTGTGGGGCTATAGGGTCTGTCAGGGCCTATGGGGGCACCTATATGGGATCATGGGGCCTGTGGGGGCCTATGGGGAGGCCTATATGGGTCTATGGGGCCTGTGTGGGGTTATGGGGAGGACTACGGGCCTGCTGTGGGTCTATTGGGGTCCTGTGTGGGACTATGGGGGCACCAGTATGGGATCATGGGGCCTGTGTGGGACTGTAGGGTCTTTGGGAGCCTATGGGGAGGCCTATGTGGGACTGTGGGGTGTAGGGGGGTTTGTGTGGGTCTTTTGGGGCCTGTGGGGAGGTCTATGTGGGACTAATGTGCCTATGGGGGGCATTGTGTGGGACTATGGGGTCTGTGTGGGGTTATGGAGGAGCCTATGTGGGACTATGGGGTCTGTGTGGGGTTATGGGGGACTATGGGCCTGGTGTGGGGCTGGTGGGGTCCTGTGTGGGGCTATTGGGCCTATGCGGGCCTTGTGTGGAGCTATGGGGCCTATGTGGGACTATGGGGCCTGTGTGGGGCTGTGTGGGGCACCTGTATGGGATCGTGGGGCCTGTGTAGGCCTATGGGGAGGCCTATGTGGGGCTGTGGGGCCTGTCAGGGTCTGTGTGGGGTTATGGGGGGGACTATGGGCCTGCTGTGGGTCTGTTGGGGCCCTATGTGGGACTATGGGGCCTGTCAGGGGCCTATGGGGGGGCACCTGTGATGGGATCATGGGGCCTGTGCTGGGGCTGTGGGGTCCTGTGGAGCCTATGGGGACCTATGTGGGGCCTGTGGGGTCTGTGTGGGGAACTATGGGGGGGACTATGGGGCTGTGCCTTGTGGGGATCTGTGTAATGGGCCTATGGGGGCCACCTGGATAGGGGAACTTATGGGGTCTGTGTGGGGTTATGGGGGGGACTATGGGGCTGGTGTGGGTCTATTGGGGTCCTGTGTGGGGCTATGGGGCCTGTCAGGGCCTATGGGGGCACCTGTATGGGATTATGGGGCCTGTGTGGGACTGTAGGGTCTGTGGGAGCCTATGGGGAGGCCTATGTGGGACTGTGGGGTGTAGGGGGGTTTGTGTGGGTCTTTTGGGGCCTGTGGGGAGGCCTATGTGGGACTAATGGGCCTATGGGGGGCATTGTGTGGGACTATGGGGTCTGTGTGGGGTTATGGGGGACTATGGGGCCTGGTGTGGGGCTGGTGGGGCCTGTCAGGGCCTATGGGGCACCTGTATGGGATCGTGGGGCCTGTGTGGGTCTGTGGAGGCCTATGGGGGAGCCTGTGTGGGGCTGTGGGGGCATATGGGGAGGCCTATGTGGGACTATGGGGCCTGTGAGGGTCTGTGTGGGGTTATGGGGGGGACTATGGGCCTTGTGTGGGTCTGTTGGGGCCCTATGTGGGACTATGGGGCCTGTCAGGGCCTATGGGGGCACCTGGATGGGATCATGGGGCCTGTGTGGGGCTGTGGGGTCTGTGGGAGCCTATGGGGAGGCCTATGTGGGTCTATGGGGTCTGTGTGGGAATATGGGGGGGACTATGGGGCTGGTGGGGTCCTGTGTGGGGCATCTGTATGGGACTATGGGGTCTCTGTGGGTCTGTGTGGGGTTATGGGGGGACTATGGGCCTGCTGTGGGTCTATTGGGGTCTATGGGGGCACCTGTATGGGATCATGGGGTCCGTGGGGGTCTGTGTGGGATTATGGGCCTGCTGTGGGTCTGTAGGGTTCCTATGTGGGGCTATGGGGTCTGTGTGGGGTTATGGGGGAACTATGAGGCTGCCCCCCATCTCTTACCTGTCCCTATTGTTCTCTATGGGGCCGGTTCCTGCCCTGTGCCCGCCCCCAAACAGCCGCGTCCCTTCGTTCCTGCTCCGTCACCGCACTGAAATCCAGCGAGTTCAACTGGGGCAGCGCGGCCAGAACGTAGCGTCTGTGGGGCAGGATGTGGGGGGGGATGTGATGTGTGGGGCTGGATATGTGGGGCTGGATATGTGGGGCTGGACGTGTGGGGCAGGATGTGTGGGGGGATGTGTGGGGTGATGTGTGGGGCTGGCTGTGTGGGGCTGGATGTGTGGGGCTGGACATGTGGGGTGATGTGGGGCTGGCTGTGGGGCTGTCTATGTGTGTCTGTGTGTCTGTCTATGGGGCAGTTCCCCCCCGTTACCTGTACCCCAGCTCCTCCTCCATCGGGTTCCCGTTCAGGGTCAATGTGTGGGGCTGGCTGTGTGGGGCTGGCTGTGGGGCAGGCTGTGTGTGTGTCTATGGGGCAGGC
>NC_029516.1:173812705-173819817 GCF_001577835.2 Coturnix japonica
TGTGTGTCTATGGGGCAGGCTGTGTGTGTCTATGGGGCAGGCTGTGTGTGTCTATGGGGCAGCCCCCTATTACCTGTACCCCGGCTCCTCCTCCATCGGGTTCCCGTTCAGGGTCAGGCGCCGCAGTTCACTCAGTGGCCGCAGTTTCTGCACCTCGCTCAGGTCCCGGATGTTGTTCCCGTGCAGGTTCAGGCTCTGCAGCCCCAACAGGGTGCTCAGCACCTGGGGGGGGGGCACGGATCGGGGGCTGCCCCATAGATAGGGGGCTGCCCCATATATAGGGGGCACGGATCGGGGGCTGCCCCACTTCTATGGGGCACGGATCAGGGGCTGCCCCACATGTAGAGGGCACAGCTCAAGGGCTGCCCCATATGTAGGGGGGAGAACTCAAGGGCTGCCCCATATATAGGGGGCACAGCTCAAGGTCTGGCCCCATAGCTCAGGGTCCAGACCCACAGCTCAGGGCCTGCCCCACTTGTAGGGGGCACAGCTCAGGGCCTGGCCCCATAGCTCAGGGTCTGGCCCCATATGTAGGGGGCACAATTCAAGGTCAGGCCCCACTTCTATGGGGCACAGCTCAAGGTCAGGCCCCACATCTCAGGGTCTGGCCCCACTTATAGGGGGCACAGCTCAGGGTCTGCCCCATATATCGGGGGTACAGATCAGGGTCTGCCCCACTTGTAGGGTCTGGCCCCACTTGTAGGGGGCACAGCTCAGGGTCTGGCCCCACAGCTCATATCTGGTCCCACTTGTAGGTCCCACATCTCAGTCCCTGCCCCACTTGTAGGGTCTGCCCCCACTTGTAGGGCACACAGCTCAGGGTTTGCCCCATTGCCACTTGTAGGGCACATCTCAGTCCCTGCCCCATATGTAGGGGGCACAGCTCACGGTCTGCCCCACATCTCAGTCCCTGCCCCATATATGGGTCCCCCATCTCAGTCCCTGCCCCACTTGTAGGGTCTGCCCCACATGTAGAGGCCACAGCTCAAGGTCTGCCCCATATATAGGGGGCACAGATCAGGGTCTGCCCCACTTGTTACTTGTAGGGCACACAGCTCAGGGTCCAGCCCCACAGCTCAGGGCCTGGCCCCACTTGTAGGGTCTGGCCCCACTTGTAGGTCCCACATCTCAGTCCCTGCCCCACTTGTAGGGTCTGGTCCCACTTGTAGGGGGCACATCTCAGGGTCTGCCCCACAGCTCAGGGTCTGGCCCCATAGCTTAGGGGCTGCCCCATATGTAGGGGGCACAGCTCAGTCCCTGCCCCACTTGTAGGGTCTGGCTCCACTTGTAGGGCACATCTCAGTCCCTGCCCCATATGTAGGGGGCACAGCTCACGGTCTGCCCCACAGCTCATTCCCTGCCCCATATATGGGTCCCCCATCTCATTCCCCGCCCCCATTGACTCACGGGCTCGATGCAGCTCAGCCGGTTACACGCCAGGTCGAGCCACCGCAGCCGGGCGGGGTGTAACAGCAGCCGCTGTAACGTGGGATGGAGCCCGGCCAGGGAACGGAGCCCCGTGTACGGGAACCGGACGGCGACGGTGGGAGATGGGGCGGCGTCGGGACACAGATCTGTGGGGCAGAGTGAGAGATACAGCCAGACACACACAGATCTGTGGGGCAGAGTGTGGGGCACAGCCTGACACACACAGAGCTATGGGGCACAGTGAGAGATACAGCCAGACACACACAGATCTGTGGGGCACAGTAACGGGAGGGATGTGGGGCAGTGAGATACAGACACACAGAGAGCTATGGGGCACAGTGTGACATACAGACACAGAGAGAGCTATGGGGCACAGTGTGAGACACAGACACATAGAGAGCTATGGGGCACAGTAACGGGAGAGCTATGGGGCAGTGAGATACATAGAGAGCTATGGGGCACAGTGTAAGACAGACACATAGAGATCTATGGGGCACAGTAACGGGAGAGATACGGGGCAGTGAGATACAGACACAGAGAGAGCTATGGGGCACAGCGTGAGACACAGACACATAGAGAGCTGTGGGGCACAGTGACATACAGACAGACACATAGAGATCTATGGGGCACAGTGTGAGATACAGCCAGACACATAGCAGGGGGTTGTGGGGTTATGGGGCTGTGGGGCTGTGGGGTTCTGGGGTTGTGGGGTTATGGGGCTGTGGGGTTGTGGGGCTGTGGGGTTATGGGGTTATGAGTGGGGTGTGGGGTTTAGGGGCTGTGGTTAATGGGTTAGTGGGGCTGTGGGGTTATCAGGATATGGTTAAGGGTTTAATGGGGCTGTTGGGGTTATGGGCTGTGGGTTAATATGGGGTTATGGGGCTGTGGGGGTTTATATGGATTATGGGGTTGTGGTTATGGGGTTGGGGTTATGGGGTTGTGGTTATGGGGTTGTGGTTATGGGGTTGTGGTTATGGGGTTGGGGTTGGGGTTATGGGGTTGTGGGGTTGTTGGGGGTTATAAGGATTCATGGGTTATGGGGGCCTGTGCGGTTAATGGGGCTGTGGGGGTTATGGGTTGTGGGCCTGTGGGGTTATGGGGTAAGCGGGTTATGGGGCTGTGGCGTATGGGGTATGGGGCTGTGGGGTTTATGGGTTATGGGGTTATGGGGCTGTGGGTTGTAAATTATGGGGCTCGTGGGGTTATGGGGTTAATGCGGCTGGTGGGGTTATGCGGGTTATGGGGCTGGTGGGGTTATGGGGTTATGGGGCTGTGCGGGTTATGGGGCTATGGGGCTGTGGGGTTATGGGGCTGTGGGGTTATGGGGTTATGGGGCTGTGGGGTTATGGGGCTATGGGGCTGTGGGGTTATGGGGCTGTGGGGTTATGGGGTTATGGGGCTGTGGGGTTATGGGGTTGTGGGGTTCTGGGATCCCCATACTGACCCTGCAGGGACTGAAGGGGCTGGAAGGAGAAGTCGAGGGGGGGGACGAGCTCTGGGGGCAGCGGGTGGGACGGCATCACTGGGGGCAAAGGGGGCAGTTATGGGGCTGAGGGGTCGGGGTCTGCCCCACATAGACACCATATAGGGCTGGGACACAACGCTGCCCCACAGCTACACACAACCCATCCCCTATGGCACCACACACCCCATATGTGACACCCATAGCCCCACATATACAACCCATAGCCCCACATATAACCCCATATACCCCATATATCCCCATATACCCCATATATCCCCATATACCCCATATATCCCATATAACCCCATATATCCCCATATAACCCCATATACCCCATATATCCCCATATAATCTCATATAATCCCATATAACCCCATATACCTCATACAATCCCATATAACTCCATATACCCCATATATCCCCATATAACCCCATATATCCCATATATCCCCATATAACCCCTTATATCCCATATATCCCCATATAACCCTATATATCCCATATACCCCATATACCCCCATATAACCCCATAGCCCCCCATATAACCCATATAACCCCATACAATCCCATATAACCCCATATAACCCCATATAATCCCATATAACCCCATATACCCCATATAACCCTATATATCCCATAGCCCCCCATATACACCCCATATAACCCCACATGCCCCCATAGCCTCCCATATTACCCCATATATACCCCATATAACCCCACATACCCCATAGCCCCACATATAACCCCATATAACCCCCCATATGGCCCTCCATAGCCCCATATAACCCCACATACCCCCATATCCCCCATATATACCCCATATATACCCCATATACCCCCATATAACCCATATAACCCCATATAATACCATATAACCCCATATAACCCCATATATCCCATATAACCCCATATAACCCTATATATCCCATATACCCCATATAACCCTATATATCCCATATACCCCATATAACCCTATATATCCCATATAACCCCATATAATCTCATATAACCCCATATAACCCCATATACCCCCATATAACCCCATATACCTCATACAATCCCATACAATCCCATATAACCCCATAGCCCCCCATATAACCCATATAACCCCATATAATCTCATATAACCCCATATAATCCCATATACCCCATATAACCCCATATAACCCATATAACCCCATATAACCCTGTATACCCCATATAACCCCATATAACCCCATATAATCCCATATAACCCCATATAACCCCATATAACCCCATATAACCCCATATAATCCCATATAACCCCATATAATCCCATATAACCCCATATAATCCCATATAATCCCATATAACCCCATATAACCCCATATAACCCTATATAACCCCATATAATCCCATATATCCCATATACCCCATAGAATCCCCCATTACCCCCCCGGCCCCACACTCCGCCGTTACAACGCCCCCCCCCGCTCCTCTCGCGAGACTTCCAACGCACCGCCCGAGATTTGCGGAGCGCGCCATCACTCGGCGGAGCGGCGGCCAATCGCACGTCGACACGTCACGTCGGAGTCAGCCAATGGGAGAAGGCGGCTGGGGGCGTTTGAATCCTGGCGGCGGCGGTGGGCGGTGTTTATGCAAATGAGGGGGCAGGGCTTAAGGCGAGGGGCGGGGCTTAAGGTAGGGGCCTGGGGTATGGGGTCGGGTTATGGGGTCAGGATATGGGGTGTGGGGTCAGGTTATGGGGTCTGGGGTCGGGATATGGGGTCGAGTTATGGGCTGTGGGGTCAGGTTATGGCGTCTGGGGCCTGAGTGTGGGGTGTAGGAGCTGCAGCTGGAGCCTGGGGCCTGGATTTGGGCCTTAGATTTCAGGCCTGAGGCCTAGGCCTGGGCCTAAGCCTAAAGCCTGAGGCCTGAGGCCTAGGCCTGGGCCTGGGCCTAAGCCTAAGGCCTGGGGGCTGAGGCCTAAAGCCTGAGGCCTGGGCCTGTGGTCTGAGGCCTGGATGTAGGCCTTGGGTTTGAGGCCTAAGGCCTGAGGCCTTGGGTCTGAGACCTGGGCCTAAGCCTAAGCCTAAGGCCTGAGGTCTGAGGGCTGGATGTAGGCCTAAGGCCTGAGGCCTAGGCCTGGGCCTGGGCCTGGGGTCTGAGGCCTTGGTTCTGAGGCCTGGGCCTAAGCCTAAGGCCTGGGGTCTGAGGCCTGGATGTAGGCCTGAGGCCTAGGCCTGGGCCTGCGCTTGGGCCTGTGGTCTGAGGCCTAAGGCCTAGGCCTGGTCTGGGGCCTTGTGTCAGGCCTCGGGGCCGGGCTTTGGGGCCTGTATCTTTAACACGGGCCTGAAGCCTCGTCTCACGGTCTGTGGTCTCATGTCTGTGCTATGGGCTCAGTGCTTGAGGCCTTGGCTGTGTTCGGCTTATAGGCCTGGATTTGGGCCTGGCCCTTTGTGTTCGGCCTTGAGGCCCGTCGCCCCGCGTACAGGCCGCGCTGCCTTTAGGCCGCGACCCCCGTTAAGGCCCCGACCCCCGTTTCGGCCTCGTTGGGCTCCGTGCGTCGCTCCCGTCCCGCTCGTCATTTCGGTGCCGCGGCTCCTTTAAACGCTCGTAGCCGTGACGTGGGGCGGCGCTGGGCCAGGACGGGAAACCAGCGCCCGGAGCGGCCCCGGATCGGCCCGGATCGATTCGGATCAATTGGGATCAATTGGGATCAACGAGTCGGTGCTTCGTGCAGGTTCTCGGTGCCCCCCGACCGGGTGTGAGGGAATCGGGGGGGGGAGCGTGGATGGAGCAGTGACAGAACGGGAGAGAAGGAGAACGGAACGGTGAGAGAACGGACAGACGGGGCGGGGAAAGGGAGTGGGGGGGGAGGGGGAATATGGGGCCTATGGGGGCATTGGGTGGGGATATGGGGGATGTGTGGGGTTATGGGGGCACCTGTATGGGATCAGGGGGCCTGTGTGGGGCTGTGGAGTCTGTGGTACCTGTAGGGGGGGCCTGTGTGGGACTATTGGGCCTATGGGGGCCTTGTGTGGGACTATGGGGCCTATGTAGGACTATGGGGCCTGTCAGGGCCTATGGGGCACCTGTATGGGATCAGGGGGCCTGTGTGGGACTGTTGGGCCTATGGGGGCCTTGTGTGGGGTTATGGAGGAGCCAGTGTGGGACTATGGGGTCTGGTGGGGTCCTATGTGGGACTATGGGGCCTATGGGGGCCTTGTGTGGGGCTATGGGGCCTATGTAGGACTATGGGGCCTGTCAGGGCCTGTGGGGGCACCTGTATGGGATCAGGGGGCCTGTGTGGGGTCCTATGTGGGACCATTGGGCCTATGGGGGCCTTGTGTGGGGCTATGGGGCCTGTCAGGGCCTAAATGGGGGCAACCTGTATGGGACTTATGGGGCCTGTGTAGGCCTATGGGGAGCCTGTGGTGGGGTCCTGATGGGGTGTAGGGGTGGTTGTGTGGGTCTTTTGGGCCTGGGGAGGGCCTATGCGTGGGAACTATGGGGTCTTGTGTGGGGTACTGGTGGGCATAATGGGCCTTGGTGTGGGTCTGTTTGGGGTTCCTATGTGGGAACTATGGGCCTGTCAGGCTATGGGGCATCCTGTATGGGGTTGTGGGGCCTGTATGGGAACTGTAGGGGCATAATGGGGCCTGTGGGGGGGCCTGCCGTGGACTATGGGCTTATGGGGGCCTTGTGGGGTCTATGGGGTCTGTGTGGGGTTATGGGGCCTGTCAGGGCCTAATGGGGGCACCTGTATGGGATCAGGGGGCCTGTGTGGGGTCCTATGTGGGACCATTGGGCCTATGGGGGCCTTGTGTGGGGCTATGGGGCCTGTCAGGGCCTATGGGGGCACCTGTATGGGATTATGGGGCCTGTGTAGGCCTATGGGGAGGCCTGTGTGGGCCTGTGGTGGCCTATGTGGGTCTGTGGGGTGTAGGGGGGTTTGTGTGGGTCTTTTGGGGCCTGTGGGGGGGCCTATGTGGTGCTGTGGGGTCTGTGTGGGGTTATGGGGGGGACTATGGGCCTGGTGTGGGGCTGGTGGGGTCCTATGTGGGACTATGGGGCCTGTCAGGGCCTATGGGGGCACCTGTATGGGGTTGTGGGGCCTGTATGGGACTGTAGGGGCATATGGGGCCTGTGGGGGGGCCTGCGTGGGACTATTGGGCTTATGGGGGCCTTGTGTGGGGCTATGGGGTCTGTGTGGGGTTATGGGGCCTGTCAGGGCCTATGGGGCACCTGTATGGGA
>NC_029516.1:173826958-173828812 GCF_001577835.2 Coturnix japonica
GTTATGGAGGAGCCAATGCGGGACTGTGGGGTCTGGTGGGGTCCTATGTGGGACTATGGGGCTTGTCAGGGCCTATGGGGGCACCTGTATGGGATGAGGGGGCCTGTGTGGGACTATTGGGCCTATGGGGGCATTGTGTGAGGATATGGGGTCTGTATGGGGTTATGGAGGAGCCAGTGTGGGACTATGGGGTCTGGTGGGGTCCTATGTGGGACCATTGGGCCTATGGGGGCCTTGTGTGGGGTTATGGGGTCTGTGTGGGACTATGGGGCCTGTCAGGGCCTATGGGGCACCTGTATGGGATCGTGGGGCCTGTGCACGCCTATGGGGGAGCCTGTGTGGGGCCGTGGGGCCTGTAGGGGAGGCCTATGTGGGGCTCCCATATTGGGGAGCAGGGGGGAGGTATGTGGGGCTATGGGGGTATGTGTGAGGTTATATGGGGGGCTCTGGGGGTATGTGTGGGGTTATATGGGGGGCTATGGGGTAGTGATGTGGGGCTTTATATGGGGGGCTAATGGGGTCATGTTGGGGTTATCTATGGGGCTATGTGGGTAATGTGTGGGGGCTGGGGGGGGTTGGCTGGCAGTGGTCCTATGTGTGTTCATTAAGGGAGCTGGGGGGGGGGGGTGGATCCTCTTTATTCCCAGGTGAATTAAAATTATGGGACAGAGTGAGGGAGGGGGACCCCATCGGGCACTGCTACGTGTGGGGGCAGAGCCAGGCTAATGGGGCAGAGCCAACGCTATGGGCTGATGCCTCTGTGGCCTGCGTGTACGTGATGCGATGAGAGGAAGCGGCAGATGCTGCGGCCCCACGCTGAAACGGCCAGCAGGGAACTTCTGACGTCGCCTCTCTGTCAGATATGTGAACTTCCTACAATTGAGGGGCAGCTGAGAGGGGGGATAAGTTGGGGGCAGAGAGAGAGGCGGTGGAATGGTAGGCGGGTGCTATTGGGCTGAAAGCCTCCTGTGGGCAGTGGCACCGGCACAGGAATGAGCGAGCGATCTGTTCTCCCCCAACCCCCTAATCAATGAGACCACTTTGGCAATACGGCGCGTATTATTGATGGAGTCCACTGAATGTCTACAAGATGCGCAGCTTGCGTGCCTCCATAAGAGGGGCTTGTGGTGCGCCAAAGCCACGCCATAAGCAACAGGTGTGTCACTTGTCCAGTGTGGGCTGGAGGAACTGTGTGGGTCCAGTCATCAGGGGTGGGGGGGGAGGTGACAAGGCTTGTGGTTCTAATTAATTGCGTGCGCGCGCGATATCACATATTAATTAACTTTCTGTGAGAGTTCTCTCTTTGTCTAGTGGTTGTCTTTCCTTCTGCAGGTGCATGGGGACGCTGAATTTATTGCCCTTCTGAGCACAGCGACTCTGCCCGCGCTTCCACATTCATTTTATACCATATGAGATTGGCTGAAAGCTGCGGCTTGCTACGCACTGTGGCCTAAAAAGTGATTATTTTGTTGGTTACGTGCACCTCGAGTAGATGTTATGATGTGAGATGAGGGTACGCCACCCCTGGCTATATGAATCACGTACGAGCCAACGCGTCCCTGCTAATCAACCAGTATCAAAGGAGCATAATGGAGAACCAGCTTCACCATGGTGTAACAGTTTGATTAAAAGCTTATTTATTTTTAGTGAAGTGGAGCAGTAATATCTTGGTTAAAAATCACCATACAAGGCCATGTATTACATAGATCACTTTCTCACGTGAGCAAAGGAGCCTCTGTTATATGATCTGCTACTTCAAGTCCCGGCATAGATCCTACACAATCCGCGCAACCACATCCCCACCGCCCAGCTTCCCCACAGCTTCCCACCCGCCGACTACCCCACATCTGGGTG
>NC_029516.1:173828837-173837047 GCF_001577835.2 Coturnix japonica
CTACACCAACAACACACCAAAAAAGAAATTTTTTTGTTTTTTGGGGTGGGGGTTTTTTTTCTGGATCCCCCAATAAACTGGGAACCCTGCAAGGGGGACCTGAAAAAGGGGCTTTGGAAAAGGGAGAAAGTCCCGAGGGGGGGGACGAGCTCTTGGGGGCAGCGGTGGGACGGCAAATCCACTGGGGCAAAGGGGCGCAGTTATGGGGGCTGAGGGGGTCGGGGTTCTGCCCGCACAATAGAAACCACCATATAAGGGCTGGGACACAACGCTTGGATATATAGACTACTGAGAGCAAACAGATACTTATGAGCATGAGTCGAGCAGCATTATCTCGATAGGAGTGATATGGTGGTACCACACCCCCTATATGTGCGAACCCATAGCCCACATATACAAAACTCCATAAGCCCCCACAATAATAACCCCATATACCCCATATATCCCCATGTAATACCGCAGCTATATGCCGCCATAATACCCAGTAGTATCCCTTATACCCGCATATATCCCCATATAACCGCCATATGAACCCATAGGTAGTCCGCCAATAGTAAATCTCATATATTATCCCATATTAACACCATAATACCTCATACAAATCCCATATAACTCCCATAATACCATCCATATATCCGTCCATATAACCCCTAGTATCCATATATCCCCATAATAGTCCCCACTTATATCCCGTCATTTACCCCATGGATTAACCCTATATATCCCAATACGTCACCGGGGGCGACCATGAGCGCTACACTGGGGCGTGCCCCTCTGATATACCGCATTCTAGCCCCCCGAATTGTTGTAAAAAGCCCATAATATACCCACCACTATAAAGAATACGCTTGAGCACTGCACGACGAGTATATCTAGAGCACTATATGACGTCCTATCTGACGATACGTACCCCATGACGTAGACAGCCGTATACTATCCCATAGCCCCCGCCATACGTAGCAGCCTCCATCTAACCACATGCCCCATAGTCCATATTACCCGCCATATATACCCCCATATAACCCACATAACCCCATGAGGCGCCCACATATGAGGACCGCCATATACACATGACGCATCCAGATAATGCGCCCTGACCATAGCCCCATATAACCGCCACATACCCCCCATATCCCCATATATATACCCCAGTATATACCCCATAATACACCCCATCATAACCCATAATAACGCCCATATAACTACATATAACCCGCATATAACGCCCATATATCCATTAACCCCATATAACCCTATATATCCCATATACCCCATAATAAACCCTGATAATCATCCCAATATACCCCATATTAACCTATATACCCATATCAACCCCATATAATCTCATATAACCCCGATATAACCCATAATATACCCCATATAACGCCCATATACCTCATACAATCGCATACCAATCCCATATAACCCATAGCCCCCCATATAACCCATATAACCCCATATAATCTCATAATTAAACCCATATAATCCCATATACCCATATCAGCCCATACTAACCCATATAACCCCATATACACCCTGTATACCAACACCCCATATAACCCATATAACCCCATATAATCCCATATAACGCCCATATAACCCCATATAACCCCATATAACCCCAATATATCCATATAACCCATATAACCCAATATAACCCCATATAATCCCATATAACCCCATATAACCCCATATAACCCTATATAACCATATACTCCCATATATCCCATTATACCCCATAGGAATCCCCCATTACCGCCCCCGGCCCCACAGCTCCGCCTTACAGAACGCCCCCCCCCGCTCCTCTCGCGAGCCTTTCCGAACGCATGGCGCCCGAGCATTTTGCGGAAGCCGCGCCATCACTCGGCGGAGCGGCGGCCAATCGCACGTCGACACGTCACGTCGGAGTCAGCCAGATGGGTAGAAGGCGGCTGGGGGCGTTTGAATCCTGGCGCGGCGGTGGCGGTGTTTATGCAAATGAGGGGGCAGGGCTAAAGGCGAGGGGCGGGGCTTAAAGGTAGGGGCCTGGGGTATGGGTCGGGTTTATGGGGTCCCAGGATATGGGTGTGGGTCAGGTTATGGGGTCTGGGGTCGGGATAGTGGGGTCCGAGTTATGCGGCTGTGGGGTCAGGTTTATGGCGTCTGGGGCCTGAGTGTGGGGTCGTAGGAGCTGCAGCTGGAAGCCTGGGGCCTTGGATTTTGGCCTTAGATTTCAGGCCTGAGGCCTAGGCCTGGGCCTCTAAGCCTAAAAGCTGAGGACCTGAGGCCTAGGCCTGGGCCCTGGGGCCTAAGCCTCAGGCCGTGGGGCTGAGGGCCTAGGAGGGAGCCGTGAGGCGCTGGGCCTGTGGTCTGAGGCCTGGTAGTGTAGGCCTTGGTTTGAGGCCTAGAGGCCTGAGGCGTTGGGTCTGTATTACTTGGGCCTAAGCCTAAGCCTAAGGCCTGAAGGTCTGAGGGTGGATGTAGGCTAAGGCCTGAGGCCTAGGCCTGGGCCTGGGCCTGGGGTCTGAAGGCTTGTTCTGAGGGCCTGGGCCTGAAGCCTAAGGCCTGGGTCTGGAGCCTGGATGTAGGCCTTGAGGCCTAAGGCCTGGGCTGCGTTGGGCCGTGGTCTGTGGCCTTAAGGCCCTAGGCCTGGTCTGGGGCTTGTGGTCAGGCCTCGGGGCCGGGCCTTTGGGGCCTGTATCTTTAACACTGGGCCTGAAAGCTCGTCTCACGTATGTGTCTCATGTCTGTGCTATGGCCTCAGTGCTTGAGCCTTGGCTGTGTTCGGCTTATAGCACTGGATTTGGGCCTGGCCCTTTTGTTCGGCTTGAAGCGCCGTCGCCCCGCGTACAGGCGCGCTGCTTTAGGACCGCGACCCCCGTTAAGGCCCCGACCCCCGTTTCGGCCTCGTTGGGCTCCGTGCGTCGCTCCCGTCCCCGCTCGTCATTTCGGTGCCGCGGCTCCCTTTAAACGCTCGTAGCCGTGACGTGGGGCGGCGCTGGGCAGGACGGGAAACCACGCCCGGAGCGGCCCCGGGATCGGCCCGGATCGATTTCGGATCAATTGATCAATTGGGATCAACGAGTCCGGTGCTTCGTGCAGGTTCTCGGTGCCCCCCGACCGGGTGTGAGGGAATCGAGGGGGGAGCGTGGATGGACAGTGACAGAACGCGGAGAGAAGGAAAAGGAACGGTGGAGAGAACGGACAGATCGGGGCGGGGAAGGGAGTTTGGGGGGGGAGGGGGAATAGGGGCTATGGGGGCATTGGTGGGGATGATGGGGGATGTGTGGGGTTATGGGGGCCAGCCTGTATGCGGATAGGGGCCTGGTGTGGGGCTGTGGAAGTCTGTGGTAACCTGTAGGGGGGGGCCTGTGGTTGGGACTATTGGGCCTATGGGGCTTGTGTTGGGACTATGGGGCCCTATGTAGGACTATGGGGCCGTTGTCAGGGCCCTATGGGGCACCTGTATTGGGAATCAGGGGGCCTGTGTGGGAACTGTGGGCCTATGGGGCCCTTGTGGGGGTTTATGGAGGAGCCAGTGTGGGACTAATGGGGGTCTGGTGGGGTTCCTATGTGGGACATGGGGCCTATGGGGGCCTTGTGTGGGCTATGGGGCCTATGTAGGAACTATGGGGCCTGTCAGGGCCTGTGGGGGCACTGTAATGGGATCAGGGGGCCTGTGTGGGGTTCCTATGTGGGACATTGGGCCTATGGGGGGCCTTGTGTGGGGGCTATGGGGCCTGTCAGGGCCTAAATGGGGGCAACCTGTATGGGATTATGGGGCCTGTGTAGGCCTATGGGGGAGGCCTGTGGTGGGGTCTGTGGGGTGTAGGGGTTTGTGTGGGGTCTTTTGGGGCCTGTGGGAGGGCCTATGCGTGGGAACTATGGGGTCTGTGTGGGGTATGGTGGGATAATGGGCCTTGGGGTGTGGGTCTGTGTGGGGTCCTATGTGGGAACTATGGGGCCTGTCAGGCTATGGGGCACCTGTATGGGGTTGTTGGGGGCCTGTATGGGAACTGTAGGGGCATAATGGGGCCTGTGGGGGGGCCTTGCCGTGGGACTATTGGGCTTATGGGGGCCTTGTGTGCGGGCTATGGGGTCTGTGTGGGGTTATGGGGCCTGTCAGGGCCTAATGGGGGCACCTGTATGGGATCAGGGGCTGTGTGGGGTCCTATGTGGGACCATTGGGGCCTATGGGGGCCTTGTTGGGGCTATGGGGCCTGTCAGGGCTCTATGGGGGCACCTTGTATGGGAATTATGGGGCCTGTTTAGGCCTATGGCGAGGCTGTGTGGGCCCTGTGGTGGCCTATGTGGGTCTGTGGGGTGTAGGGGGGTTTGTGCTGGGTCCTTTGGGCCTGTGGGGGGCCTATGTGGTGCTGTTGGGGTCTGTGGGGGTTATGGGGGGGATATGGGCCTCGGTGTGGGGCTGGTGGGGTCCTAGTGTGGCGACTATGGCGCCTGTCAGGGCCTATGGGGGCACCTGTATGGGGTTGTGGGGCCTGTCATGCGGACTGTAGGGGCATACTGGGGCCTGTGGGGGGGGCCTGGCGTGGGACTATTGGGATCTTCATGGGGGCCTTATGTGGGGC
Organism: Coturnix japonica; assembly: GCF_001577835.2. NCBI lineage: Eukaryota > Metazoa > Chordata > Aves > Galliformes > Phasianidae > Coturnix > Coturnix japonica. The sequence continues at coordinate 173,833,406 of NC_029516.1, forward strand.
TATGGGGTCTGTGTGGGGTTATGGGCCTGTCAGGGCTATGGGGCACCTGTATGGGAGCCTATGGGGCCTGTCAGGGCCTATGGGGCACCTGTATGGGAGCCTATGGGCCTGTCCAGGGCCTATGGGGCACCTGTATGGGAGCCTTCCTGGGCCCTGTGTAGGGCTGTGGGTTGTAGGGGGGTTGTGTGGTCTTTTGGGGCTGTGGGGGGCCTATGTGGGACTATTGAGTGCTATGGGGCCATTGTGGTGGGGCTATGGGACTGTCAGGGCCCTATGGGTGCAACCTGTTATGGGAGTCTATGGAGCCTGTGTGGGGCTGTTGGGCCTATGGGGGCCCTTGTGTGGGACTGTGGGGTCTGTGTGGGGTTATGGAGGAGCCAATGCGGACTGTGGGGTCTGGTGGGGTCCTATGTGGAATTAGGGGCTTGTCAAGGGCCTATGGGGCACGCTGTATGGGATCATGGGGCCTGTGTTGGGGCGGTGGGGAGGCCTGTGGGGGGGGGGAGGGTCTGAGGAGGCCTATGGGGAGGCCCTATGTGGGGACTATTGGGGCCTATGGGGGTCCTTGTGTTGGTGGCTGTGGGGTCTGTATTGGGGTTATGGGGGGGACTATGGGCCTGGTTGTGGGTCTGTTGGGGCCCCGTGTGGGACTATGGGGCCTATGGGGGCCTTGTGTGGGACTATGGGGCGTGTCAGGGCATATGGGGGCACCTGTATGGGGTTGTGGGGGCCTGTAATGGGAACTCGTTGGGGCCTGATGGGGGGCCTTGTGTGGGACTGTGGGCTCTGTGGTGGGGTATAATGGAGGTACCAATGCGGGACTGTGGGGTCGGTGGGGTCCTATGTGGGACTATGGGGCTTGTCAAGGGCTATGGGGGCACTGTAATGGGAATGAGGGGGCCGTGTGGGACTATTGGCGCTATGGGGCATTGGTGTGAGATATGGGGTCTGTATGGGGTTATGGAGGACCAAGTGTGGGACTATGGGGTCTGGTGGGGTCCTATGTGGGAGCATTGGCCTATGGGGGCCTTGGTGTGGGGTTATGGGGTCTGTGTGGGAACTAATGGGGCCTTGTCAGGGCCCTATGGGGCACTGTATGGGTCGTGGGGCCTGTGCACGCATATGGGGGAGCCTGTGTGGGGCCGGGGCCTGTAGGGGAGGCCTATGTGGGGCTCGCCCATATTGGGGAGCAGGGGGAGGTATGTTGGGGCTATGGGGGTATGTGTGAGGTTATATGGGGGGCTCTGGGGTATGTGTGGGGTTATATGGGGGCTATGGGGGTAGTGATGTGGGGCTTATATGGGGGGCTATGGGGTCATGTGTGGGGTTATTATGGGGCTATGGTGGGTATGTGTGGGGCTGGGGGGGGTTGGCTGCAGTGGGTCCTATGTGTGTCATTAAGGGAGCTGGGGGGGGGGGGGGATCCTCTATCTCTTATCCAGGTAATTAAATAGGGACAGAGGGGACCCCCATGGCACTGCAGTGTGGGGCAGAGCCAGGCTATGGGGCAGAGCCAAGCTATGGGGCTGTGCTCTGTGCTGTGTCTATGGGGCAGATGCTGGGCCCCCCTGATAACAGAGAGGAGACTTCTGCTGCCTGCAGATAGTGCTGTGGGGCAGGGGGGGATGTGGGGCAGGGGGGGATGTGGGGCAGGAAGGGGGCAGTGCCCCATAGCGATGTGCCCCCCACCCCCTTTGAGCCCCACATTGGCAGGGTATGTGGGTCACTGATACAATGGCAGCTTTGTGCCCATAGAGGGCTGTGCCCCCCATCTATGGGGCTGGGGACGTGGGGCTGGGGTGGGGGGGGCAGGCTTGTGGTTAATTAATTGCTGTTAATTAATTAACTTCTGGTCCCTGTTTGGTTCCAGGTCTGGGTGTTGCCCTGGCAGCGATGCCGCTCCACAGCAACAGAGCTGCTGCGCTGCTGGCTTGGGTAACGTGCACTGATTGATGGGGGGACCCCATAGATCCCCGCCCCATAGATCCCCGCCCCATAGATCCACACAATCCCCGCCCCACATCCCCACCCCACAGCTCCCCACAGCTCCCACCCCACTACCCCCCACATCTGGGTGCTCTGTGCCCCCCCCCCCCCCCTGCTGCCCCATAGAGGGGGGTTTAGGGGCTCCCCCACCCCACATCCCCCACCCCGCAGCGCTGTGGGGCTGGGGCCAAGGATCGGGTTGTGCTTTGTGTTCTGACCCCCCTCCCCATTGATCCCCAGGTGAGCAGCACTGGGCTGAGCCCGGAGCCGCTCCGTGCCCTGTCCCAGCTGCAGGACTGCGCCGTGTTCATCCGGATCATCAACAAGATGTGAGTGCTGGGGCTGGGGCCGGGGGCTGGGGGGCATCACCGCCCCATTTACCCCCCACAATTAGTGGGATAAAGTGGGAGCTGCTCCCCCTCCCCAAATGATGCTGGGAGGAGGAAGCAGGGGGGGTCCTGAGGGAGATGGGGGTCCATGGAGCTGCATAGGGAGCCCCATAGAGCAGGCATAGACCCCTCCCCACTGCCCCACTGAGTGCTATGGGAACACAGAGGGGCAGAAGCAGCACAAGTAGCCCCATAGAGCGGGCATAGACCCCTCCCCATTGACCCACTGAGTGCTATGGGGGCAGAAGCAGTATAAGGAGCCCCATAGAGTGAGCATAGACCCCTCCCCACTGCCTCACTGAGTGCTATGGGAACACAGAGGGGCAGAAGCAGCATAAGGAGCCCCATAGAGCGGGCATAGACCCACTGCCCCACTGAGTGCTATGGGGGCAGAGCTCCCACCTTTGAAGCACGATGCTGATTAAACCTGGGTAATTAGTGCCACAATGAGGCCGTAGTCACACAGCTCAGGCCTTGCTATAATTAACTGCAGTAACAGGAGCAGGAAGGAGCTGAGCACTCATATATAATTACTTTGAGCTGCTTCATTGCTTTGCTTGGGATTCGATGGGATCATCCCCTAGCCAGTCCCTGCATTGCGCCCTTGCCTTGCACCCATGCCTTGCACCCATGCCTTGCACCCATGCCTTGCACCCATGCCTTGCACCCATGCCTTGCACTCATGCCTTGCACCCATGCATTGCACTCATGCCTTGCTCTCTCTTGCAGCCACAGGAATGAAGAAGGGGAGTCCATCCTGGAGCAGCCCCTTGCAGAGCGAGCAGCCTTCGTCTGTGGGTTCCTGCAGAGTAAGAACCCCCCTGGTCCCCTCCTTCATCCCCTTCCCCTCCTGCTCCTCGTTGCTCGTGTTCTTTAATCCCTTCCTTCTCATTGCAGAGCTGTGCAAGCACAAATCGGCCGCGGGGAACCTGGTGTCGGTGCCGAAACTGCTGGAGGGAGAAGAGCTGGAGTTGGCCAAGGTAACAGCTCGGGGTCACACACAGCATGTCCTCTGCCATGGGGCTGGGGGGGTTGGGTTTGGTGCAGGGATTGGCTGGGGGGGATTGGATGTGGACTAAGGATTGGCTGGGGGGGATTGGGTTTGGTGCAGGGACCCCCCCTGACCCACTCCCTGCTTGCAGGTGGCCGTGCTGCTGCTGTACCACAGCTCCATGAGCAGCAAAAGCCCCCGGGACTGGAACGAGTTGGATTACCAGCTCCAGGTAACGCCCTGATATCCCAGCTGTGTCCCATCCCTCCATCCCAT
>NC_029516.1:173837446-173844596 GCF_001577835.2 Coturnix japonica
TCACCTGGATCCCAGCTGTGTCCCATCCCTCCATCCATTGCTCACCTGGATCCCAGCTCTCACTGCTCCCATCCCGCAGGTGGAGCTGGCCGCCATCCTCAAGTTCGTGCTGGACCACGAGGAGAGTCTGAGTGAGAACCTGGAGCTGTTCCTGCAGCGCAGGGGTGAGCACAGCATTGGGTTGGACCCGGTACCAGCAGCACCCAAAGGCTGGGGGAGCTGCCAGCTGGGATGGAGGAGGGTCTGTCCCATTTGGGATCTGTGTTTTTTATGCACTTGGGGCTTTGGACCTGAGCCTTCCCCCTCCTGGTACTGACCCAAAACCTGCTCGTTGCCTCCCAGCACCGCTGTCCTCGCCTGGCGCATCCAGCAGCAGCACTGAGCAGCGCTCGCCGGGGCTCCCCCAGCCTCAGGTTCGCTTCCTGGAGCTGCAGAAAATCGCCTCGACCTCCTCCTCCAGCATCAACAAGTACGTCCTGGGCCTCTGCTATATTTCTGGGGGGGACCTGCATGTGTTACAGGGGGTGTCCTTGGCCAGCTGCAAGCACAGACCATCCCACAGCAGCTGGTCCAACCCAGAGCAGCCGGTGCTCCCCTTCCTGCCCTGCTTTGCAGAGTGCTGGGCCCTGTGTCCCTGCTGCTAAGCGCTGTTCCCCCTGCAGCATGATCCCTGCAGCACCAGCATCACCCGTGGGCGATGTCCTGCAGACCCCCCAGTTCCAGCTGCGGAGGTTGAAGAAGCAGCTGGCGATCGAGAGGGAGAACAGGGACGAGCTGGAGGTGGAGCTGGCAGAGAACCGTAAACTCATCACCGAGAAGGGTCAGTGCCTGGGGGGGGTGACATGGGCACAGGGGGGGATCTCTAGGGCAGGGACCTGTGGGTCTGGGGCTGATGGCTCTGACCCCATTAGAACCGTGCTCAGGTCCTGCTGGAGCCCAGAGCGAGCACGTTGGGGTTGGCTCTGCTTTGCTCCAGCTCCTCCTTTTTCACTCCCTTAATAAACTCTGGGCAACCTGATTGATGCCAGTGCTGCCCAGTCTGGCTCCTCGTGCCTCAGGTTCCCCCTTGGCAGAGGGATGGGGGTCCCACGCTGTGCTGGGGGCTTGGCCTGGCAGCGGGGGGTGGTGACGTGCCCTCCTTATGGTGCCATGCTCTCCCCATGGTGATGTGCCCCCCTCATGGTGCTGTACCCTCCCCATGGTGCTGTACCCTCGTTTTCTACGCTCCCCAGAGGCTCAGATCACCATGATGCAGCACCGCATCGACCGCTTGGCTCTGCTCAACGAGAAGCAAACTGCAGAGCAGCTGGAGCCCAAAGAGATGGAGGAGCTGAGGGAGAGGAACGAGAGGTAACACCCGCGGGGTTTTGTGTCCCCGAAAGCTTTTGGGGTGATATTGGAGGCTGTTTCCTAAAGGTTCCCATTGCTGGGGCTCAGCTGTTGGATTTGGTGCAGGGATCTGCAGTGGAGCCGCTGAGCTCACGATGGGCTGCAGCCTAAAAGTGGCTCTTTGAGCTCCCACCCCTTTCCTGGTTGTTAGTTGCATCAGATCTGAGCTGGGCTGGAGTTGGGTCTGAGCTCCCATCCCTCTCCTGATTCTTAATTGCATCAGATCTGATCTGGGTTAGAGCTGTCACTTCCACGCTGCGTCCCACTCTGCCCTGTCACATCTGCAGCCCGGGAGCTGCTTCACTTGAGTCTTTTTATGCTGCAGAGGTTCTAACTGGAGTCCTGCAGCTCTGGTTCAGGTCATGCAGAGCTCAAACACCAGCAGCCCCAGTCATGCTCGGCTTCATGGCTCATCAGGGCCCCACTTTGGGCTTTCTCAGCCCCACACAGAGATGCCCACATACACCGGTGTGCCCAGCAGTGCCCCCTCCTCCCTTGCACTTGCTGAGATGTTCCATTGCTCTCCCCCAGCCTGCTGGTGCGCTTGCACGAGGCCCTGAAGCAATGCCAGGACTTGAAGACTGAGAAGGGCCAGATGGATCGCAAGATCAACCAGCTCTCGGAGGAGAACGGGGACCTGTCCTTCAAGGTACGAGGCTGCATCTCCTGTTCAGCATCTGGTGGCATTTTGCAAACAGCCCTTGGAGAAGGGACAGCACCAGCCTTAAAAATGAACATGTGTTGGCAGCGGGTGTGAAGCACATTTTGGGTTTGTCCTTTGTGGGCTGTAAATGTTGCGTGTGTTGGGTGTGGTGCGGCTGATGGAGCCCTGCAAGCAGCTGGATTAGGGATGTCCTGCAATGTTCCTATGCTGAGCTGACTTCCCCGCTTCCTTCACAGCTGCGGGAGATCGCCAGCCACCTGGTGCAGCTGCAGGACGCCCTGAACGAGCTCTCAGAGGAGCACAACGCTGCGCTGACACAGTCCCAAGCCAAGCAGGCGCAGCTGGAGGGTGAACTGCGGGCTGCGCTGCAGGAAAAGGTGAGGGGCTGGGGCCGGTGTCAGCTGGGAGCTGCAGGCGTCCCCTGCATCCTGCCCTGCTCCATCCCATGTCTGTGTTGCAGAAATGCCTGGAAGAGAAGGTGGAGATCCTGCAGGGGAAGATTTCCCTGCTGGAAGAGCAGCTGGCCAAGCTGGGGGACTGCAGCACGCAGGAGAAAGGAGAGGTCATGGGCGACGTGCTGAAGGTACGGGGTGGGTTGGCTGTGATCAGAGCAAGCTCAGAGCTCTAACAGCCACAGCAGTGCCTGGCAGCACATCCTGCTGTGCCCCAGCAGTGAGGGGGCAGAGCTGGGTGCTCCCTTCAGGTCCATGCCGTGGGGCTGAGCACGTTACCTGCGTGGTGTTTGGGACTGCAGCTCCCTGCTGGCTGCCCCGCTGGGGATGGGGCTGTTTCTGCACGGTGGAGGAAAAGGTTTGCTCTCAGAAATGCCTGAAGTGAAGGCAGGGCTGGGCTTGTTGGGGGTGTGCAGTGGGCTCAGTGGCCACAAAGTCCTTATGAAGCTGCCGCGTGCTGCTCGACTGACGTCTGGGGATGTTTTTATTAAATTTTCCCTCCTTCTTTTTTCTCTCCACCAGCTGGAGGAGCTCAAGCAGGAGGTGTCCAGCCTCACTGCCAAAGGCATCGAGCTCCAGGCCTCCGTCCTGCGGCTGGAGGAGGAGAAGAGCCAGCGGGACGCGGCCCTGCAGGCGGAGCGCAGCCGCTTCGAGGTGGAGAAGGTCCAGCTCAGCACCCACATCTCCAACCTGCAGAGCTCCGTCTCCGAGCTGCACCTGGCCAAGGAGAAGCTGGAGCAGGAGCTGCGGGCGCAGGAGGCTCGGCTGACGGCCCAGGCGGACGCACTGACGGCCGAGGTGGGCAAGCTGAGCGGGTTCCTGCAGCAGCGGGAGCAGGAGGCGGCTGGGCTGCGGCTGCAGGCAGAGCAGGAGCGGGTGCAGGCGGAGGAGCTGCGGCGCCGGGACGTGGCCTCGCAGGAGGCTGTCAGTGAGCTGAGCCGGCGCCTGGAGCAGCTGGGAGCCAGCCTGAAGCACAGGGAGGAGGAGCTGGCGCGGGTGACGCAGGAGGCGGAAGGGAAAGCCAGGCAGCTCGGGGCCGAGTGCGAGAAAGCTGCCCAGGAGAGGGATGCGGCCCTGCAGCAGCTGCAGCACTTGCAGCAAGCCAAGGAAACGCAGCTGGTGGCCCTGAGCAGCCAGCTGCAAAGCCTGGAGGCGGCCAGCAAAGCTTCAGCCGTGGAAATGCAGCAGGAGAAGGCTGAGCTGAATGAGAAGGTCCAAGAGCTGCAAGCCCACGTCCTTGAGCTCAGCGCGCAGTGCCAGCAGAGCTCAGCACAAGCTGGGAGCGCCGAGACGCTGCGAGCTCAGCTGCGGGAGATGGAGGGGAAGCTGAAGGAGAGCCAGCAGAAACTGGCCGACAAGGAGAAGGTGGCCAAGGAGAACACGCGCCTGCAGGAGCGGCTGCTCTTCCTGGAGGAGTCGGTGCGTAACACCGAGGGCATCCTGGAGGACGAGAAGAGGAGGGCGGCCGAGAGCCTGGAGGGGAACCTGGCCAGGATTGCGGAGCTGGAGGCGGAGAAGCAGCAGCTGGTGCAGCGTGGGGAGCAGGCCCTGCAGGAGCGAGGAGAGGAGCTGGCCCGGAGGCAGGAGCTGGAGGCACGGCTGCAGCGGGTGGCGGAGGAGCACCGGGAGGAGACGGCAGCGCTGCAGCAGCAGCTGGCCCAGGTGGCCAAGGGGGAGGAAGGAGAGCGCGGCAGGATGGAGAAGAGGCTGCAGGAGCTGAGCCGGGAGCACGGGCAAGCCTGCCAGCAACTGCAGGCCGAGCAGAAGAGGGTGGCGGAGCTGGAAGCCCGCATGGCACGCATGGCCAGCGAGCAGCAGGAGCAGCTGGGGGCCCTCCAGGCCCAGCTGGCCAGTGCTAAGGAGAAGGAAGGCGAGGAGCAGAAGCTGGTGAGCGCCGAGCGCGCGGTGAAGCTGGAGGCAGAGGTGAGGAAGGCGAGCGAAGCACTCGAGGCCATTTCCAAGGAGCTGCAACAGGAGAGGATGAAGTGCAAGGAGCTGGAGGCCATGGCCACGCAGGAGGCCAGCGAGGCGGCCCGGCTGAGCGCAGCACTGCAGGAAGCGGCACAGAAGCACGGGCAGGAATTGGCACGGTGTGAGGAGGAGGCGAAGCGCCTGCAGAAGGAGCTGGAGGATGCCAGGGCTGAGTGTGCAGCTGAGAAAGCACGGAAGGCAGAGCTGGAGGTGCAGCTGCAGAACTCCATCAACGAGCAGCGCGTGGAGCGCTCGGTGCACCAGCAGGAGCTGGCACGGTCCATGGAGCTGATGGAGGAGAAGGAGGGTGAGCTGGACGAGCTGCGGCTGAAGAACGTCTCGCGGGGCGAGGAGCTGAGGGACCTGCAGAAGACGGTCAGCAAACTGAAAGGGGAGCTGGCCTCGGTGGAAGCGGTGAAAGAACGGGCGTCCAAGATGGACAGCGAGCTGCAGGGCTTCCTGGAGGCTGCCCGGAGCCGGGACGCTGAGGTGGAAAGCATCAAAGCGGCGTATGCCAAGGAAACGTCCCTCAAAAACCTGGAGGAGAAGATTCGCCACCGAGAGCAGGAGTCGGGCTCCAGCCAGGACCTCTACCAGGAGAAGCTGAAGGAGGCGCAGATGCTGAGCGCGGAAGTGGAGCGGCTGGAGCAGAAGTGCCGGGAGCAGCAGGACGCCATCGCTGGGCTGGAGAAAGCCGTGGCTGAAGGCCGAGCTGCAGCATCGCAACAGCAGCAAGTGGAGCTGGAGGTGGCACGGAGGGAAGCAGCGCAGCACCGGGACATGGCGGCGGAGCTGCAGAGGATGCTGGAGGCCTCGCGCTCAGCTCAGGCCCTGCAGGATGGTGCCATGGAGAACCTGAGGAAGGAGCTGCAGGACAAGAGCAAGGAGCTGGCACTGAGCAGAACGGCCGCGGCTGCAGCCGAGAAGGAGGCGGCGTCACTGCGTGCTGCGGCGCAGGAGAAGGGCCAGCAGGAGGAGGGCTGGAAGGAGCAGCTGTCACAGTGCATCCAGGAGCTGGAGAGGAAGAACAGCCTGCTGGGCAGCCTGGAGCACGAGGTGTCCATCCTGCACCGGCAGCTGAGCGAGAAGGAGGCCGAGAGCAAGGAGCTGAAGCGCCTGATTGTGGCCGAGGCGGAGAAGAGCAAGAAGCTGGAGGAGAGGCTGCGGGTGCTGCAGACCGAGATGGCCACGGCCGCGTCGCGGGCGGCCGAGCGCTGCTCGCTGATGAAGGTGGAGGTGCAGCGGTGCCAGGAGGAGATGGAGAAGCAACGAATGACCATCGAGGCGCTGAAAAGGGACCGGCACTGTCAGAGCGAGCGCGAGGAGGAGCTGCGGCAGGAGGTGAAGGTCTGCCAGGACAAGTGCTTCCAGAAGGAGCAGCTCCTCTCCTCCCTGCAGCAGGAGCTGGGCAGCGCTCAGGCCTTGGCCGGGGAGGTGGTGCCGCTCAAACACTTGTGCCAGCAGCTGCAAGCTGAGCGCGCGTCGCTGGAGAGCAAACACCGCGACGACCTGGAGCAGAGGGCGAAGGCCAGCAACGCGCTGCAGGCAGAGCTGGCCCGGGCCAGGATGGAGGCGGCCGAGCTGCCGGCCCTGCGCGACAAAGCAGCCGAGCAGGAGCGAGCGCTGCAGCGGCTGCAGAAGGAGGCGGCGAGCTCCAGCGAGAGGCTGGCGGCGCTGCAGGCGGCCAACAGCCGCATGGAGGAGGAGAACAGGGCGCTGAGCGAGAGCCTGAGCCGCGGGCAGCAGCGCGTGGATGCGGAGCTGGGGCAGGAGAGGGAGAAACACACGCGGGAGCTGGAGCGCGTGAGGATGGAGGCAGAGAAGGCGACGGCCAACAGCAGGAAGGAGGCTGAGGAGGCGGCCAGGAAACTGGAGGTGATGAGCAATAAGTACGAGAACGCCAAGGGGAAGGTGCTGGAGGAGAGGCAGAAGTTCCAGGAGGAGAAGCAGAAGCTGGTGGCGCAGGTAAAGGGGCTGATGGAGCTGCGCGGGGTGGGTGCACAACGTGGGTTTGGGGGCACAGCACTCGGGATGGGGCTGTGCCATGGGCTGGGCTCCGTGTCACTCATTTCTGCTGGGTCTGCCCAGGGCTGTGCTGGCTTCCAGCTGAGCCCGTGAGCTTCCCAAAGGAGCCGGGGCTCTGCTCCCACCTCATCCCCATCCCTCAACCAGGGCCCAGATTCACCACCCCCACGTGTCTTTGCTCCCACCCCATCCCCGTTCCTAAGCCAGGGGTCATTTTAGGGCCCATACAAGACAGGGGAAGCCCAGTTGGATGCCCCATCCCTGCAGGCATTCGAGGCAGGGCTGGATGTGGCTCTGGGCAGCCTGGGCTGGTGACCCTGCACGTAGCAGGGGGGGGTTGGAACCGGATGATCTTTGAGGGTCCTTTTCAGCCCCGGCCATTCTATGATTCCCAGCCCTACAAACCCTTTTCTTGGGCTCTTCGGGGCGGGAGCTGGTTGGGGGCTTCCAGACGTGGGATGTTGGTGGTGGGCAGAGCCCTGCACATGCCACGTATCCACCCTTTCCTTTTTGCTGTCCGCAGGTGGAGCAGCTGGAGGGATTTCAGAGAGAACAAGCAAAGCAGGTAACACACACACACAGCATCAGCTGCTTAAATGGTGATGGGTGCTGGGGGGGGTCCCCAGCTCCACGTCTCTGTGCTCTCATG